>NC_057799.1:539174990-539328792 GCF_018294505.1 Triticum aestivum
ATTCCATTCCCTTGAGTGTGTATATGCAAGGGGGGGGGGAATAGAGGCACCAGGAGAAATTTTCTGTGTGTGTGGTGTTTGTGTTAGTATGTGTGGGTGTGAGAAGATAATGAGACGTGGCGGCAGAGGGTGTGTCACCGCGTGAGGTCCGGTGGGTCGAGGTGAGGCCCTTCGTTCGGTTCCGACCTGCGCCACATTGGTCGGCCCGTGACGCATTTAGGAAGACCCATGGATGACTAGTCGTACAAGACAAAGATAGCAGAATTGTGAAGGACTCTATGTCCATTGACAAAGCCGGCTAGGATTTGTAACCCTAGGTTCTCGGACTAAGGTAACCCCTTTATCTCTGATATTACTATTCATCCAACCTAACTTTAAGGGGCATCCTACAGAATGCTCTGCTAGAATCATACTCGTCGATTAGGAAGAGAGGTGTGAGACAATGCGTGAGAGACAGGCGTAAAGATAATGTGCATACATGAGACACGTAGGCAGGTCCATGTATATAGAAAGGGTCGATGAGGATTGTGCGTGTGTATGTTTGCGAGAGGAAGAGTGCTTGTGATAAAGGTTAGTGAAAACAGTTGTAAATGGTTACGAGAGGGAGGGAGGGTTATATCTAGAGCATGTGTGCAAGAAAGACACCTCGGGAGAGAGTGTGTGAGCATGTGTGAGAGACCACCGATGGAGAGTGAAACTACACGTAAAAGACTGCTCTACACATTGATTAAAGATATAAATTGTATCCAAATATTAGGATGGGATCATGATATTTGCAATTCGCGTAAGGAGTGGTCATTGATCCATCAGACATCTAGATTCTATCGAATTTGAGCATGTCTATGTTATTATTCGACACAATTGATCCACATAGTTAGTATTTTGAACTCCAGACAATGCATCGCTTTAGCAATCGAATATAAACGTGAGTATAGTTCATGTTGTGTGTGTAAAGCACATTATACATACGAAAGTTACACAATGGACATTATAAATAGCTACCTATGAACTAGCATACATTTGAATTCAACTTAAGGTGGTTTAAAAAAATCGAGTTCAACATGAAGTCCATTCAATTATTTGAATTTGATATCATGGCATTTGTAAACCATACCTAAATTATGGGGGCACCAATCTTTGCTCTGATTTTGTACATAATAGCATATGTAGTCGTGTACAAAATAGATTCAAATTTAGCTCCTCCATTCCAAAATAATCGTAGTTATAGGATTTTCAAGTGTCAAAATTTCAAAAAGAAGCGGATAATAATGAGGTTTTCAAACATACAAGGTCAAATATAATGTTGTCTATTTAGGTCAATCCTCATAGTTCAAGAGTATTCTAAATGTGAATGCTTGTGTTTCAAAATTTCGAACGAAGCGCCAAAAGAGCCCCTACTCGCCCGAAACCGCGTGAGACCAATGTTTGGTAGTACAAGGAAATTACTTTTCTAATAACTCCGACCCGTGAAACCTACCGGCCCGACGTCCAAAGGTCTAAATCGGGGTAGGTTTTTAGCTTCATCTAGACGCCACGCAACCGCATCCGAAAAACATTAATACACAATGGCCGCCTAAGCACACATGCGCGCGGCCGAAATCGCTCCCGCCCACTATTTGGGACACCTGGGATTACCATCCTACCCCCGACCCGCAGTAGGTCCGAAATTTAAGAAGGGGGGGGGAGTTTGTACTTTCCCCAAATTTCAAACAAGCGCGTCCCATCTTCTGTTCAAAAAAGCCAAAAACAAGCGCGTCCCAGAGCGAAACATGGTTCCCCTCCACCCGTCCGATTCCCCATTCATACTCCGTGGGCGCCAAAACTACCTCTCCACCAGCCGCGAAACCCCGGTGTCCTCCGTCCGCCATCCCATCCCACCAATCAACGGCCGCCCTCCTCCATCACGCCGGAGCCGATACCCCAACGTCGTCGTCCACCGCAACCTGAACGCCCTCCACGGCTAGTAGTTGAAGCCGAGGCCGAGCCGTCCGTACCCGAGCAAGTTCAACCACGCCGTCCTGCGCCTCACCACTGCCGCTCCAACTTCGCCACCCTCCACCGCACCGGAGTTGTTCCTGCTACGCCGTCCTTCGCCGCCTCAGATCTGCTTCCCCTCCGCCGACATACGGCCACGGCAACACAATCAACAATTTGGCCATGGGTTCGTCCAAGCCTGCACCCTCCAGAACATCGGTTTCCGCGGTAAAAAGAAGAAGATCGGCGCGACATGTGGAGGTGACCACACTGGCAACCAAAAAAGGTACTCCTCTTCCCTTATTCGTGCAAATCTTACGTCTCTGCTTGCACGGTATTCATCCCACAGAAGACACTAGTTGACCGCTTCTTCTTGATACTAGATGTTCCTAGTAACTCGCGATGCACAAGGTTTCTCCTCATATACTATTTCACCTTAGCTAGAGGTCCGTCGCCCCCCTGAATTTTAGTTTCTAGCCAGTTGATTCCCAATTAACGGAAGCATTCCCCGGCGTAACAGGCGCTAGTACGCCTATTACACCGGGAAAGCAGCGCCTTGGTGTTTATCTTAGGGGCGTGTGTGGCCTAGAGCTACTGGCGCCCGATCTAGAGGTCGGTCGGGATTAAAGGGATGGCTTGGGGGCGCTGCCAAGCACGGCGGTGGTGTGAGGTCGATGGGAGGGCAGGGCGGCGGAGGCAGGGGTCTGGGCCGGTGGTCGCTGGCGGTTCGAGAAAGATCGTCAACAGTGACTGGCGGGAGGTAGACGAAGGCCATCTGCCCGTTCCTTATAGATCAGACGGTTCATTAAAAAAATCGACTGACCTATTTATTTTCAGTCGACTGTTATCTTAGATATGACCACATGTGGTGGTGTGTTGGAGGAGTACCTGCATTTCCTGTGCTCATATATTACAAAATCATACGGAGTAGAATCTAATTTTGTTTGCCATGCAATGTTGTAGAGCTATCATATGTCTCCTGTCATTTATTTTTCAGCCACCTGCTATCTGCTACTTTTACAGTGCACTAGTTCTGCACACACTTCACCCTTACTCTCACTATTGTGTTTTTATGCAAGGGTATTTCAGACGCTGCTGCCAGGAGAGAAGCCAAAAAGAAAAGAGAGAAGTCGCTCTAGCTTCGTGTGCGGGTAGGGAAGACACGTAACAGCGCTATAAAGGGTGCAGTGTCAGCAGATGCAGAAGGTAAACGTAGCTCTGGAGTTGATGACCTCGCTCGCAATGAACCACCATCCCAGGTGCTTGCTTTAACTTCACGGTGTCATATGTGGTTGCATGTTTCATATGGTGTCTAGCTTGTATTCGAAAGGCCGAAGTCGATAAGATAAGGAAAGATATTTTTTTACATGAACCACCATCCCGTGAGCACCAGAAGACAAATAGCTAGTCAGGGCACTGGCCGAGCCAGTGACAAGCCCAGCAAAGATAGGCATCACCTGGAAGCCAACTAAAAAGCTGCGATGGTGGGGAAGCAGCCCGCCTCCCACCAGGCTCTCAGGTCCTAGATGATCATGCTCACCACTCCAGCCGGATGTCTAGCTTGTATTGCTTCCAATTTGGTTAAATTGCATTTGCTTAGCTTACACATTATACCTTTGAATATGACATGCCTTTCTGTTTTTGGTACATACTAGTACATCTGTGTATTAACCACGTTCTTACATCAAACTAATGTTCTTGTGTATCCCTCATCAATCACTTATGACGAAGCAGGCAGGCAAGGGGACTACTCCTCATTTAAAGAATGCAGCGTCAGCCTCCCGACATGATTCTCAAGAAACAGAAATGCTAGATGAAGATAGTGAACGTAGCTTTGTAGTTGATTACAGCATTTCCCCTACACTAGCATCGCAGGTGCTTGCTCTAACTTGGCAGCGTGATATGTGGTTGCATGTTGCATATGGTGTCTAGATTGTAATTCTTCCAATCTGGTTAAACTGCATGTGCTAGTCTGCTTAGCTTATACATTATACCTGTTAATGTGACATGTCTTCCTGTATTTAGTACATAGTACATCTGTCTATTAAGCATGTCCTTACATAAAACTATTGTTTTTTTTTATCCCGCATCAATCAACATGATGAGACATCTTTAGTATATGAAGTGCGATATTAGTTGCATCTTTCCTATGATTTATAGCATGGATGATTTATATGTTGCATATGATGTTGGGCGGGATGGAGCCTGAGATGGCGTTGTCCTCGAGGTGGATCTGCTGGAAGCTGCACGAGAGCTCACCGATGAATGACGGCAGTTTGCCGCCGAGGCCGTTCCCAGCAAGCTCGAGCTCCTGTAGGCGAGTGCAGTTTCTGAGGGAGCGGAAGAAGGGATCCAGGTTGGTGTTGCCGTCGTGGGTGGAGAGGTTGTTGTAGGAGAGGTAGAGGTACTGGAGCCACGGCAACCTGTCGAACACCTGCGACGGCAGCTTGGCAGCGCGGTAGTTGGTCTCGGAGTCAACCCACTCGATAATGAGGGAGTTGGGCAGCGCCAGTGGGATCGGGCCGGACAACTTGTTAGACCATAGGAGGATGTAACGGAGGCTGGGGAGGCGGCACTCGGCGGCATAGGGGATGTCGCCGGCGAGGTCCATGTACTGTAGGGTGGAGCAGTTGCAGAATAGCCTCTCCGGGATGCCGCCGGAGAGCCGGTTGGCGCTGAGGTCGAGGTAGTAGAGCTGCTGGAGGAGCCTGATGCCGGAGGGGATCACGTCCTCGAGCAGGTTTGTTTGTCAGGCTTAGCTGCGTCAGCCTCGACAGCGTGGCAATCTCCTCAGGGACCTCCCCAGCGAAAGCGTTGCTGGACAGGTCAAAAACCACGAGGACAGACAGCCGCCCCAGCGCCGGTGAGAGAAAGCCATGGATCCCACGGTCGCTGAGCACCAGTTGCGTGACGCACCGCCTGTCGGCGGGGCCACGGCCACACGCGATGTCGGTCCAGTTGCATGACCGCGGCAAGCGGCCCCAGTCGGTGAGGGTTCCGCCGGGGTCGGCCAAGACACCGAAGAGGAAATCGAGGAGGTCCCTCCTTGATGACTGTGTTACGCGGGCTGCCAACCCGCTCCAAGCCACGCACGCCATCATCGCTGCTCCATGTAGGATGGAGGCAAGCGGCACCAACCACAATAGACACCGTGACGATGACAGCCTCCAGCGGGGTTTGTGAGGCGATGGTCATGGGCCTCAAATTGGGTGGGGCGACGCGTGACGGTCCATGCCTTGCAAGGCCTTGCGAGGCATGGAGGGAAATCGACGGCATGATGGAGAGATCAGACCAGCCATCTATGTGGCCGGCCCGACCACGGACTGAGAAGGTGAGAAGCGAGCCCTTCGGCGTGCCTCCCTATCGGATCCATGGTGGAAAGACCGGTGAGGGCGTTGGCTCGATGCCCCTGTGGCAGCGCGAGGGTCATCGACGACATGTGGGCATCCACGAGAGCTTCTCTGCGACTAAAGAAAGAACCAAGCCGGTGACCTGCAGTGCTGGCAGATTTGGCTCGGGAGAGGAGTAGGCAGGCGCTTTGTTATTACTACATAATTTCAAATCAATTTTCTTAATCATGTAGAGATATTTCAATAAATGACTGCCTTAAACCATGCCTACTATCATTACAATTAGTAACACATACATGTCCAATAACAAGGGATTGTCAGTCAATTATCAAGAGCCAACTGCAACAAAAAGGTTGTGACCAATCAGAAAACTGTCCTGCATATTTTTGAAGCCATATACCACACCAAAATAATTCCATACATGCATGCACATAGTTCTAAAAAAATTAGCATGTTCTTTGTGTGGTCCCATTGATGTATGGTTATGTTAAGTACATTGCGTGTGTGAAATATCATTACTGTACATTATTTCACTAGGTTACTTGAAGTGTCCAACAACAGTATTTTGTTTCCGTACCATCAAAAATTGTGTGAACGCATGTAAGCCTCCCACTTATATTATGCAGCAAATGTGAATGTGGATGGGGTTTAGGGTTCAGTTGGGACTGTCTTGGTGGAATAATTTTGCTACTTTATAAAATGTGGATGGTGGTGGTGGATCGGCACAAACACGAGGGGAGGGGATCAGGGCGGTTGGCATGGGACTCTTGTTGACTGTCTATGGGGAAGTACAGTGTGAAGGAGAGAGGATGCCATGGCGAAGGTGAGGTGGGCGCCATCCGGTTTTAAAGTAGGGGCTCCAGTGAGAAATGTTCGGCTACGACGGGAAACTAAACAGGAAGGGGAGGGTAGTGCAGAAAAAAGGAAGGATGCGTCATGGGGTGGGTTCTTTTGTGTTGGGCCTGTGTGTTGGAGATGACATGTCGGATAGTCTAGACAACCACATTTCTTCTCCACATATGATCTCGATTTGAGGAACCCGGACTGTACAAATGATTGAATTTTGGGTAGCCTGCTAGGCTCCCGTTTGATGTTCGAACATGCCTGGATGTATGAGGGAGAAATGAGTTTTGATCTTTGAGACGATCTTAATCATTTATTTGATTCATTTATATTACATTAATGATAGCCCGTAGCAACGCACGGGCATTCTACTAGTATAACCTAGCTCGTTGGTTGTGTATGAAGAAAAAATACATTATGATGTCAATGATTATCCAAGGCTCGAAGACCTGGAAATGACATCGACATTTACTTTCAGCTACTGGTAGAAGAATTGCTGACAGTGTGGATAGATGCGCCTGCTGTAAAATGTTATAATGCTTACAAAAAGGAGATTTTCGATCTACATGCGATGCTGGTGCACACCATTCAAGATATGCCGGCATTAGGCAACACGTCGGGGCAGAAAACAAAGGGAGATGTAGGGTGTGTCACATGCATGGATAGGACAGCTAGCAGAAGACTTCCCAACTCGCACAAAACCATGTATTTGCGTCATCATAGGTTCTTACGGAAAAATCACCCATACCGAAAGATGAAAGCTGAATTTGATGGTACGGCAGAGGCAGGTGTGGGCCCAAGACCCTATGAAGGGGAGGTGGTCCACATAATGGCTAAAAAAATTAATGTTGTGCTTGGCAAGAACCACCCTTTGACGGTGAAACAAACACCCAAGGGTCAAGTGTTTAAGAAGAAATCGGTGTTCTGGAAATTACCTTACTGGGAGATTATACATGTACGTCACTGCATCGATGTCATGCACGTAGAGAAGAACGTATGTGAAAGCATCCTTGGTACTCTGCTCAAGATTAAAGGCAAAAGAAAGGATGGTGACGGTTCACGGCTCGATATGCTTGCTGATCAATCAAAATGCAAGAGTGAAGCAGAAGATGATGAAAAATTCATCAAAGCTCGCCAGAGTTACAACATTACAAAAGAAGCAACACAGTTCTTCACCTATTTGTTGTCAGCTAAGACACCCTCTTCCTACTGCGCAAACATCAGAAGTCTCGTGGATGTGAGCTCAGGTAAAATGAAGTTGGGACACATGAAGTCACATGATTTCCACGTAATGTTGACACAAATCCTCCCGGTGGGCATCAGGAATCTGATGGACAAAGATATAAGAAACACACTCATTGACCTCTGTGATTTCTTCAACCAACTATGGCAGAAAGTTGTAGATCCTGAAGAGTTGGATCATATGCAAGACGATATTGCAAGAATATTGTCCAACCTAGAGTTGTTTTTCCCACCGCCATTCTTTGATGTCATGGTCCATCTCACTGTGCACCTTGTCGACGAGATAAAGTATTGTGGTCATGTGTTTCTTCGCAACATGTATCCCTTCGAGCGGTTCATGGGAATACTGAAGCACTTTTGTCGGAACCGAAACCATCCAGAGGCAAGCATCCTACAAGGTTATACCGTGGAGGAGGTGGTTGAGTTTTGTACCGAATAAATGAAACAAAGACCTATAGGTTTGCCCCTCTCTCGCCACGAGGGAAGTGAAAGGTAAGCTGGCCCTTGCTGGCACGCAAATGGCTGCACCCGGAGAATTGGCAGAGAAAGCCCATTTGACGGTACTGCTTAACATCCCAGTTCTCAGCGCTTATGCCGAAGAACACTTGGTGGAGATACGCCAAAGCTTCTTACTAATGGTGCCTTCATCAAATGTGGAGATGAAGGAGCACACTAAGAACTACGCCGAATGGCTCAAGAATCATTTGGCACAAGGATCCATCGATGACATTGCTACGTGGTTGGCACAAAAGCCATCACCGACGGTGTTTACATACCAAGCATATGACATAAATGGATACACGTTCTACACTAAGGAATGTGATCAGAAGACCTCATATCAGAGCATCGTTGTTCGAATAGAATGCATCACTGTAGATGAAGCTGATAAAATGGTATACTATGGAACCATTAAAGAGATTTGGGAGCTTGACTATGTGAAAGTTAAGGTGGCATTATTCAGGTGCGCATGGATCCCTCTTGGTCATGTAAGGGTCGATGATTACAGGAAGACCTATGTTAACAAGACAACGATGGCATATCACGCGGACCCGTTCATTCTTGCCAGCGATGCTACCCAGATTTTCTTTGTGGAAGACCCCTTGCATCAGAACTGCCGTGTAGTGATGCATGGGAAGAGAAGGGTACTGGGTGTCGACGATGTTGCCGATGAGGACGAGTACGATGAATTTGATGAGTTGCCAGCCAAGGGATCACGCACCCGTGTAACAGAGAAGCGTAAAATCATCAGAAAACCCAAGTTCGTTCGGGGTCAACGTAATGACCCCTGTTCCCCCATGTACATGGGAATTAAGTCGTAAGACTAGTCTTTATGCCTACCCAGCAACTTAATTCGTTCAATTTAGAACTGTCCCGTGTACTGAATTTGTGAGTTATGCCCGGTTTTCTGTTGATGTAAGAACCATTAATATGTTGACCTTGATATGCTGTCAGCTCAGGCAATGAATATGAACTGTTTTTTGTTATTAATATTATTATTATATCATAGAGGTAGCACACTCACTTGATCTCACTACAGTATGTGTGAACAAAAATATGCAATCTGGTTTGCGAATAGCACACGGTTCATTGATGAAAGTCGTGTGCCGACCAAACCCCGCCCACGATCTGAGTCGTGCTTTCTGATTGGCCAGAACCCAAACCTCACGGTTCGTACGTCTACACCGTTCGATGCTCCCAGATCGAATGGCGATCCTCATCCCTTTCGACTGCACATGCAGTTTAGGTTGTAATTTTATTTTTATGCACAAAATGCACGTTAAACTGAAAAAATGTCTTAAATACAGCTAACGATACCTAAAATGCGCTAGAAAATCAAACCCGTGGTATAATGGTGATTGCGTACCGTGTAAATTTTTATGAGGCCAAACAATGAAGTCAGCGGCCACAGGAGTTTGAATTTACACGTCTCCTTTTGGAAACCATGATCCTTCATGTGAGATGCTCCGGTTTGGAAGGAGCGGTCATCCAAACTTGTGCTAAAACTTTACCAAATTTTTTTCCACGGGGTCGTTGTCATGACCGGTTTTTCAATAAAATAATTATTGAGAGACCAATCCCTTTTACGGACCAGTAAGGAAGAATTCTTTCTCACTGGTAGAACAAATCTTGGTCACAGAAGAAAAATACCAGGAGTACTGAATATAATACAAGGTTGAGCGGAGACTGCCCAACAATTTATTACATGCACGCCGATAAAACAAGACGGCGGATAGGGTGGCATAACTACTAACTCACGATAATAACGGTGGTGGAAATATCACCGCGAAGCGAGTGATATGACTCCTGAAGACTACAGCTCTTCGAGCGTCGGAGTGAGGCTCGAGGAGACTTATTGCGGGTGGCGGAAGCGTATATAATACAAGTGACCAATATCCGGGATCGCGCAGGACTGACTGGGACTCCTCTAGGCGTCGGACGCGCTATCAAACTCTTCATCCAAGAGATCGCCTTCGTCAACATCTGGCCAAATCAACAAGCCAGGTGAGTACTATGAAAGTACTCGCAAGACAGTTTGGACATAAGATATAACAAATGTGAACATGAAGCATATGAACAAATTAACCAGTGCGTTCAAACATAGAGATAGTAAATACTGGGTGCCAAACGAGGGTCTGAATGACTCCTCGAGAGGAAACTGCAAGAATAGTAATACTGGTGCCAAACGAGGGTCTGAATGACTCCTCGAGAGGAAACTGCAAGAATAGTAATACTAGTGCCAAACGAGGGTCTGAATGACTCCTCGAGAGGAAACTGCAAGAATAATAATGCCACAGTCGGGCGTCGGGGCGACACCACATAAAGGGCTTATAACAGAAAATAAAGGCAGTGCATGCCACAGTCGGACGTCTGAGCGACATCACATAAAGGGCTTATATTGCAAGTAAGATACAAAACATGCCACAGTCGGACGTCTGAGCGACATCACATAAAGGGCTTATATTGTAGCTTAATAATACAGTAGTTCGAGAACATAAATTATCACCAACACGAAACAAAAATAAGGTTAGTCCATCCGCAGGAATAACAATTAAATTGGGTTTACCACTTAAGCTTGTTCACCGGGAATATATTTCCACGAGGGTAGATATAGATGTACTGATTACTCTACTTGATCATGGATACGATGACTTGGAAGGATTTGACTCTGCAGAGTTTGTGCTTAAACACAGCCAACGGATTTCAGTAGTCACAGGGACTAGTTCCGTTTACGGTGTTTTGGAAGAAACGCGTCTAACCAGTACACACCCTTTCAATATTCCGCAGCCAGGGATCACCCTTGGAAATGTTCAAGAAAAACCTTGAGACGGGGAGGCTACAACCTCGCGTAGCATGGGATCAAATTTCTATACGCGCGCTCTAAGGGGGTGCCCCCCTCTCGGTCCCAACCGGAAACACCCATGCCCCCTGACCGGATGACTGGCTTTAATCCTGGGCCAAGGAACCATCATCCCGGCCCCTCTGTTTGGTGTGTACACGGAAAGAGGTTACCAACTTACTAAACCGCATCTTGGCAAAGAAACATGTGGTGGCACGGAAGGGAAAAGAACGATAACGTGACTCCGTCCACGTTAACGTCGGAAATTGTCGGATGACACAAGGCTGGTATGCTACAACAGTACCACCTTGCTGCCCTTCATGTCACCACATGATTGGGCCATCTCTCATCAGAGATCATCGCAACTTTGGGACATGCGGGTAGTTGCCTCACAAGCAACGAGGTCCTCACCGACACTCATATGCCACGCACAAACTTATACGCAAACATGCAAACACCTATCATATCAAATGTTCAAACATGCTTGCCTGGTTCGGAGAAGTCGGAGTCTAGCTCGGCGAAGTTCGCGGCTCCGTCACCTCTTCCGGAACCTACGGCATAACGAAAACGGGCACTAACGTGAAAACCAACGCGTGCATAAAAAATTTCTCCAAATTTTTTCCAAATAAATCCCATAAAAAACTAGACAAAATTTTAAGACTGTCAGAAAAAGAATCACTCAAAAATCACTTTTTATTTAAAAGTTATAAAGGTTTCTATCTAGGGACTCATCTGTAATGAAACAGAAAAGTTCCAGGGTTTAAACTGAGAAAACAGAAAATGTTTCGGAAAGAAATGCGCTAGCACAAAAGGGAAAACGTATTTTGCCCGAAGGCGCCAACAGAAAACGGTTCGAGGGAGAATAGAACAGAGGCTGACATGGGGGTCCAGATGTCAGGTTCAAAAAGCTCGCCGGCGCCCGAAGACTGCGGTGGACGCCGACGTCGAACCACGGCGAGTCAGGAAGATCGGAGGGTACCAATAGCTTCAGTGTGTCCTTCCGCGTCGGTGGGTGGTGGACTCGACCGTCAGAGAGCACCACGTCGACGGCGACACTTTCTCCGGCGGACGGCGGCTCGGGTCATGGTGGGGAACTCCGGTGGCGAGCTGCAAACCTCGAATTGAAGCACGGGTCAGAAGAGTGGATGCATAGGGAAGCTACTGGCAAGAGATGGGAGGCAGAGGTGCATGCACGGGAGCGAATCGAGCTGGATCCCGTGGCGGGTCACGGCGGCCGGAGTTGGGGAAGGAGACCTCCTCGGGGCTCTTCCAGTGGCTAGGCGTGCTCTAGGTGGAGTGCAGGGATGGTGTGGGTTCGAGTTGAAGCTCGAGGCCTCTATTTATAGGCGGATCGAGGGGGTGGCCGTGAACGGAGAATCTCCGGCGAGCAATTACGGCGATGTCGTGGATGAGCAGGTGGTTTGGGTGGCCAGGCAACATCAGTGAGGTGCACTGGTGCCGTTCCACTGCTAAGCTAGGTTGGTCTTGGCATAATGGCGCCGGTCCACGGTGGGGTGGCCGCACGGGCACGTCGGCGGCAGAGAGCGCGCTCCGCGCCCTGCGGTTCATGACGAGAGTGGCAGCGTGTTCTGGGGAGTGCAAGGCCACGCGGCGAGCTCCGGTGGCTTGCGCGGCGCTGGGTGGCGCCGTCTGCGCCGCGCCTCTCTCTGGCGGCCGCAAAGCCGCCGCTGGCGTCGGTCACGGGGCGGCGCACCTCCTCCTGCTCGTCGCCGATGTCCGCAAGGCTCCAGGCGCTCGTGCAGTGCAGAGGACAAGGGGGAGGGGACGGGGAACAAGGCGACATCGGGGCACTGTCGAGATCGACAACCAGTTTTGAAGAAAACGACAGTAGCACTGAAATGTTCTCTGAACTTTACTGAACATGATCTTGACAATG
The DNA here is from genome assembly GCF_018294505.1 of Triticum aestivum. NCBI lineage: Eukaryota > Viridiplantae > Streptophyta > Magnoliopsida > Poales > Poaceae > Triticum > Triticum aestivum. The sequence goes on from NC_057799.1 coordinate 539,187,634, forward strand.
CACTGCAGGTGTTCGACAGAAAGATTTGGCAATGAGAAAAAATTTCCTAGAACTGGGGCTTGGTGAGGTGACCACTCAGTGCACCCAGAGGCTGCCTGATTTTACTCAGAATTTTTGGAGAAAGATTTTGAATGAAATTCACCAAATTTGACAAATCTGGTCCAAACTTGCAGCAAGTGTAGTTTGAAAAATTTGAACTGAAGACCAGTGGATCTTCATGGATCTTGGTTGAGGGTTCAAAGGACTAGGAAGGGGAATTGGTTTGGGGGCAAAAACCAAAGCAGAGATGGTAGCTCCTTTGTAAATCTCCATGGGCTAGAATGGAAGACAGAAATTTATTTGATAAGTTTTAAATGGAAAATAATCATAGGGGGAGGTCCAACTTGCTGGATTTGATGCAAAACATGATCCAAAGATGAGGGGAGGGTTAGGAGAGTGGATTTGCACTAAGGCCATGGCAAGAGAGAATTGTTGAAAGTGGTAAAGGATTAATCCAAAAGCCACAGTGCATTTTCAAAGAGGTTTTCAAAAGTCATTTTCCCCAAATGAAAAGCATTTTGTCTTGAGTCCAAATAAAAAGCAAGAACCTCCAAGATCAAAAACAGATCTTGGGTGAATCCAAATAAAACTCTTGCCATAAAAAAATATTTGAAAGGGAGAGTTCTTTTGAAGAAAAATTTAAATCACCTCCCTCAAGTCAAATAAAATCTTTTGAAAAATCCAATAAAAATTTGGGTGTCACAACACCTACCCCCTTAGGAAAAATCTCGTCCTCGAGATTTCTGCTGATGCTCAAATAGATATGGATACTCTGCTTGGAGAAAATCTTCCCTTTCCCATGTAGCTTCATCCTCCGTGTGGTTGCTCCACTGAACCCTGAAAATTTTTGTCGTTCTCTGACGGGTCCTTCGTTCAGATTCTTCTAAAATCTTTACTGGCCTCTCTCTGTAGGTGAGGTCTGGTTGCACATCAATGATTTCATGGGGTACCTGCTTCTCTGGGTTACTTACACATTTTCTCAATTGAGAGACGTGGAACACGTCATGGATGTCTGACAACTCCTTGGGTAAGTCTAGTTGGTAGGCTACCGTGCCTCTTCGTGTCTTTACACAAAATGGTCCAATAAATCTCGGGGCTAGCTTCCCTTTAATTTCGAACCGTTGCAGACCCCTCATAGGAGATACTCGGAGGTATACGGAATCACCGGGTTCAAAGCTGACCTCACGATGCTTCTGATCATAGTAGCTCTTTTGTCGGGTCTGCGCTGTCTTCAGTCTGTCCCTGATCTGCTTAACTTTCTCCTCGGCCTCTTTAAGCATGTCTGGGCCGAAGATACGGCTGTCACCTGTTTCTGACCAATTCAGTGGGGTACGACACCTCCGTCCGTACAATGCTTCAAAGGGTGCCATCTGCAAGCTGGCTTGGTAACTGTTGTTGTAAGCAAATTCGGCATACGGCAAACTCTCTTCCCAACTGGATCCATAGGTGAGCACACAGGCTCTTAGCATATCCTCTAGGATTTGGCTTACACGTTCCGTTTGTCCATCAGTCTGAGGGTGGTACGCTGTACTGAAAGCTAGTTGCGTGCCCAGAGCTTGTTGTAGGTGATCCCAAAATTTGGAGACGAATTGTGTGCCTCGGTCGGATATTATATTCTTTGGGACTCCATGCAAGCAAACTATATGGGAGAGATAAAGTTTGGCCAGCCTTTGTGTGGAGTAGGTAGTCTTCACGGGAATGAAATGAGCAACCTTGGTTAGTCGGTCTGTGAAGACCCATATGGCGTCATTTCCGCGTTGTGATCGGGGTAATCCGACAATGAAGTCCATTCCTATTTCATCCCACTTCCACTCCGGTATCCTGTTTGGCTGGAGTAGCCCTGCTGGCTTTTGATGCCCGGCCTTGATGTGCTGACATGAATCGCAACAAGCAATAAATGTTGCTATATCTCTTTTCATACCGTGCCACCAAAATCTTTCCTGAATGTCCTTGTACATTTTGGTTCCTCCAGGATGGATTGAGTATGGAGCGGTGTGGCTTTCGGTCAAGATTTGTTGCTTGAGTTCCTCAATGTTAGGTACGCAAAGTCTGTCTCCGTAACATAGTGTTCCTTCACTGTCTGTGATGAACTCTGAAGCCTTACCAAGGTTCATTTTCTTCTTTATGCCTTCGATGCTGGGATGTCCCTGTTGAGCCTTCTTAATTTGTTCCACTAGGGTGGGTTGTATCTCCAGATTTGATACGGTGCCCTCCGAGACTAACACCATGTTAAGCCTAGCGAACTCTTGCTGAAACTCAGGCCTCAAGCTTTGCGGACCATCGTTGTCCGGGCTGGGGTTTCGACTAAGGGCATCTGCCACTACATTTGCTTTCCCTGGATGGTAGTGAATACCGACGTCATAGTCCTTGACCAATTCCAACCAGCGTCGTTGGCGTAAATTTAGCTCTAGCTGTGTGAAAATATATTTGAGGCTCTTATGGTCTGTATATATTTCACAGCGATTTCCCAACAGAAAGTGCCTCCACTCCTTGAGTGCATGTATAACTGCTGCTAGCTCCAAGTCATGTGTTGGGTAATTTTCCTCATGTTTTCGCAGCTGCCTGGAGGCATACGCGACAACGTTGCCATCCTGCATCAGCACACACCCGAGACCTTTTCGGGATGCGTCACAATACACTTCAAAACTCTTGTGTATGTCTGGCACAGTTAAGACCGGTGCGGTTGTCAGCTTCTTCTTAAGTTCTTGGAAGCTCTGCTCGCATGCTTCCGTCCACACAAATTTCTTGTCCTTCTTGAGCAACTATGTTATAGGTTTTGCCACAGTGGAGAATCCTTCAATAAATCTTCTGTAATATCCGGCCATTCCTAGGAAACTCCGCACATCTGTAACGTTGGCGGGTGGCTTCCAGTCAAGTATGGCTTTGACTTTTTCTGGGTCTACGGCCACTCCTTCTTGGTTCAATATATGGCCTAAGAAACCAACTTGTCTTAGCCAAAATTCGCACTTGCTAAATTTGGCGTACAACTGATGTTTTCTTAATTCTCCCAAAACAATTCTGAGGTGCTCAGCATGCTCTTCTGGTGTCCTTGAGTAAACCAGAATATCGTCAATGAATACCACAACAAATTTGTCCATGAATTTCATGAACACTTTGTTCATGAGGTGGACGAAATATGCGGGGGCGTTTGTTAGACCAAAAGGCATCACTGTGAATTCATATAATCCGTATCTGGAAGTGAATGCTGTCTTGGGGATATCTTCTGTCCGTACTTTCAGTTGATGATACCCCGATCTCAAATCAATTTTTGAGAATACCTTGGCTTGTGCGAGCTGGTCAAACAAATCATTTATCCGTGGCATCGGATATTTGTTTTTGATGGTGACCATATTGAGGGCTCGATAGTCTATACACAGTCTCAGCGTCCCATCCTTTTTCTTGGCGAACAACACTGGCGAACCCCAAGGTGAGGAGCTGGCTCGAATAAATCCTTTGTCCAATAATTCCTTTATCTGCTTCTTCAACTCCACCAATTTTAAGGGTGCCATTCTATAAGGCTTCTTATAGATGGGAGCGGTGCCAGGTGCTAGTTCGATGCTGAATTCTATCTCTCGGTCTGGTGGCATGCCTGGCAGTTCTTCAGGGAACACATCAGGAAACTCGCATACCACTTGAACTTTTCTCAGTTCAGAAATGTCCACTTTGTTCAGTTTTGGTTGCCGTGACCGTGGTCTTTCTTGAGCTGTAACCTTTATTGTCTTGCCATGATGGTGGGTGAGAATCACGGTCCGATTGAAACAGTCAATGAATCCTTTGTTGGTGGTCAACCAGTCCATTCCTAAAATGACATCCAGGCCTTTACTCTCCAACACGATGAGATTTGCTTGGAATTGTAGTCCTTCGAACTCAATGACTACTCCTTGGCAGTAACCCTGAGCGATTTGCTTATTTCCGGGGGACTTGATGATCATAGATTTTTCCAAGGGAAGTATCGAAAAACCATGTTGTAAAACAAAACTCTTCGAAACGAACGAATGGGAAGCTCCAGAATCAAACAAAACCGTGGCAGGTACTGTGTGGACAGGGAACGTACCGAGCACGATGTCTGGGGCATTCTGCGCTTCTTCCCTGGTCACATGGTTCAGGTGACCCTTCTTGTGGTTGTTGTTGGGATTGAAATTGTTGCGCTTGGGGGCTGGATTGTTTCCACCATTGTTTGGCTTGGGGGCCGAGTTCCTTGGTTTTGGGCACTGTTTAGCATAGTGCCCTTCTTCACCACAAGCATAGCAGGTGACCCCTGGATGGTATGTGTACTCCTTGTCTCTGGCATGAAATTGTCTGACGGGCCTTGGATCAGCAGTCGTGGATCTCCTTGCTTCTGTCCTTGGAACCTCAGTCTTGCTTCGGTTGTTGCGAGCAAGAGTCGTCTTGTCCCTCTTTCGCTTATGGAGATCTTCCAGACTACGGCGCTCATTCTCCAAGGTAATGGCCTTGTCAACCAGAGTTTTAAAATCCGGAAAGGTGTGTACAACCAGTTGGCATTTTAGTGCTGGTGCCAGGCCGTCCAGGAATTTTCCATCTTCTTGTTTTCTGTCATGTGTTCGTTGTAGGCGTAACGAGATAGCTGGGTAAACTGACCATTGTATTCTGTCACTGACATGCCTCTCTGCTTCAGGTCATCAAACTCTCTCTTCTTGATTTTTATGATGCTCCTGGGGATGTGTGCCCCACGGAAGCCTTCTTTGAACTCTTCCCAGGTGATGTTGTGTTCACTGGGATGCATGTGTAGGAAGTTTTCCCACCATGCTGCAGCTGCTCCTGTAAGGTAGTGTGGTGCATAAAGTACCTTCTCATGATCCGAACACTGAGCAATAATCAGTTTCCTTTCAATGTCACGAAGCCAATCATCGGCTTCCAGCGGCCTATCGGTGTGAGCAAAAGTTGAGGGGCGAGTCTTCTGTAACTCAGATAACTTGGAATGTGGTTGATAGGGCTCACGGTGGTTTCCCATATTGATGACATGATTCATCATCTCTTGGTGCTGTTGCTGGCTTTGCTCGAAGAGACGGCATACTTGAGACAGGGCTGCTTCGCTGTCCTGTTGACTGGAGTGACCCTGAGTGAAATTGTTGCTAGTTTGTGTCCCATAAACCTCTTCTGGCTGATTGGGCATGGAGCGAGTCCACGGACGAGACATTTTTCCAGTCTGGGGTATTATTTTGCAAAACCCATGAGAAAAACTGTGTAGCACAAGGAAAATCTTGCAAAGGCAACAATTTAAAAGAGCTCAAGGTTTTCAAGGAAACATAAGCGATTTTTCACGGAGAAGAACTGCTTAGCATATATCTTACATGCGAAAAGCAAACACACGATACAGCACTCAGGATGCGCGTACACATTCCTGACATGTTATTTAGACTAGCGTACTCCTCCGGAAGGCAGCAAACACACCAATACAAACTAGCGTACAGAGGAAACACATCATACAAGAAGACATAACGCGCGGCTACTCGGCGCTCTCAGTCGGAGATGGTGAAGATTTCCTTCCCCTTGCCGATGGCAAGACTCAGCGGTCCAGGAGAATCAACCTCCACCTCCTCTCTAGCTGGCTCCTGGCGCGTAACGCTGCGCTGCGGTGATGGCGCGGGAGCGACAGGTGGTAGAGCGGGTGCGGCAAGCGGTGCAACTCTGACTGGAGTAGGAGCGATGACTCGGTCGAACTCCTCAGTGGTAGGCAGACGGCGAGGAGTGGCTAAAACGGCCGGTGCATAAGAGGCTGAAGACGAGACGAAAGTCAGAGGCGGTGCCGTGTGGAGAAGCTCCTTCCTGCTGGCAGGACCGCCCCGGACTAAGTCCATGCGGGCAGCCACAAGATCGTCTACGAGGTTGTCGAAAGACTCCTCCAGAGCCTTGAGATACTCCACAACCATCTCGATGGCTCCATCTCGCTCTCCCCGATGGCAGGCAAATGCATAGTGACTGGTGTATGGCACATGGCATGGGAGGTAGCGGTAGCGACGAGTCTTCATCGTAGGAAGGATGTCCCGAAGACGAGCTATCGCCTCACGGGCAGCCATCTGCATGGCATGCCTCTCCGTAGGCATTTCCCTTCCCACAAAACGGAAGTGGCGAGCTGCAGAACGTCCTCCTTTGAATTGCACCACAGCCTGGTGCATAGACACGTCGTCGCTGAGCTTGTGCTGATAGAGCGTGAACTCCGGGCGAGCCGCTGGCCCGATTGAGAGCTTGGTGATGGAGACGAGGAGCTTGACAAACCCCTCGGGCACGTTTGTGAACACTCGATTCTCACAGCTGCTGCCAGCCATCTACAAAAGTAGGCAAAAATTCTGAGTAGTCATGTCATAAATTTATGATGACCAACAGAAAATAGCTGCAATTGCAAAATGCTAAAAAAGCACAAAAGACGCTAATAACCGATTAGCGATCGCACCTAGTGGCTTCCTACAGTCAGCCTGGCTCTGATACCAAGCCTGTCACGACCGGTTTTTCAATAAAATAATTATTGAGAGACCAATCCCTTTTACGGACCAATAAGGAAGAATTCCTTCTCACTGGTAGACAATATCTTGGTCACAGAAGAAAAGTACCAGGAGTACTGAATATAATACAAGGTTGAGCGGAGACTGCCCAACAATTTATTACATGCACGCCGATAAAACAAGACGGCGGATAGGGTGGCATAACTACTAACTCACGATAATAACGGTGGTGGAAATATCACCGCGAAGCGAGTGATATGACTCCTGAAGACTACAGCTCTTCGAGCGTCGGAGTGAGGCTCGAGGAGACTTATTGCGGGTGGCGGAAGCGTATATAATACAAGTGACCAATATCCGGGATCGCGCAGGACTGACTGGGACTCCTCTAGGCGTCGGACGCGCTAGCAAACTCTTCATCCAAGAGATCGCCTTCGTCAACATCTGGCCAAATCAACAAGCCAGGTGAGTACTATGAAAGTACTCGCAAGACAGTTCGGACATAAGATATAACAAATGTGAACATGAAGCATATGAACAAATTAACCAGTGCGTTCAGACATAGAGATAGTAAGTACTGGGTGCCAAACGAGGGTCTGAATGACTCCTCGAGAGGAAACTGCAAGAATAGTAATACTGGTGCCAAACGAGGGTCTGAATGACTCCTCGAGAGGAAACTACAAGAATAGTAATACTGGTGCCAAACGAGGGTCTGAATGACTCCTCGAGAGGAAACTGCAAGAATAATAATGCCACAGTCGGGCGTCGGGGCGACACCACATAAAGGGCTTATAACAGAAAATAAAGGCAGTGCATGCCACATTCGGACGTCTGAGCGACATCACATAAAGGGCTTATATTGCAAGTAAGATACAAAACATGCCACAGTCGGACGTCTGAGCGACATCACATAAAGGGCTTATATTGTAGCTTAATAATACAGTAGCTCGAGAACATAAATTATCACCAACACGAAACAAAAATAAGGTTAGTCCATCCGCAGGAATAACAATTAAATTGGGTTTACCACTTAAGCTTGTTCACCGGGAATATATTTCCACGAGGATAGATATAGATGTACTGATTACTCTACTTGATCATGGATACGATGACTTAGAAGGATTTGACTCTGCAGAGTTTGTACTTAACCACAGCCAACGGATTTCAGTAGTCACAGGGACTAGTTCCGTTTACGGTGTTTTGGAAGAAACGCGTCTAACCAGTACACACCCTTTCAATATTCCGAAGCCAGGGATCACCCTCGGCAACGTTCAAGAAAAACCTTGAGACGGGGAGGCTACAACCTCGCGTAGCATGGGATCAAATTTCTATACGCGCGCTCTAAGGGGGTGCCCCCCCTCTCGGTCCCAACCGGAAACACCCATGCCCCCTGACCGGATGACTGGCTTTAATCCTGGGCCAAGGAACCATCATCCCGGCCCCTCTGTTTGGTGTGTACACGGAAAGAGGTTACCAACTTACTAAACCGCATCTTGGCAAAGAAAGATGTGGTGGCACGGAAGGAAAAAGAACGATAACGTGACTCCGTCCACGCTAACGTCGGAAATTGTGGGATGACGCAAGGCTGGTATGCTACAACAGTACCACCTTGCTGCCCTTCATGTCACCACATGATTGGGCCATCTCTCATCAGAGATCATCGCAACTTTGGGACATGCGGGTAGTTGCCTCACAAGCAACGAGGTCCTCACCGACACTCATATGCCACGCACAAACTTATACGCAAACATGCAAACACCTATCATATCAAATGTTCAAACATGCTTGCCTGGTTCGGAGAAGTCGGAGTCTAGCTCGGCGAAGTTCACGGCTCCGTCACCTCTTCCGGAACCTACGGCATAACGAAAACGGGCACTAACGTGAAAACCAACGCGTGCATAAAAAATTTCTCCAAATTTTTTCCAAATAAATCCCATAAAAAACTAGACAAAATTTTAAGACAGTCAGAAAAAGAATCACTCAAAAATCACTTTTTATTTAAAAGTTATAGAGGTTTCTCTCTAGGGACTCATCTGTAATGAAACCGAAAAGTTCCAGGGTTTAAACTAAGAAAACAGAAAACGTTTCGGAAAGAAATGCGCTAGCACAAAAGGGAAAACGTATTTTGCCCAAAGGCGCCAACAGAAAACGGTTCGAGGGAGAATAGAACAGAGGCTGACATGGGGGTCCACATGTCAGGTTCAAAAAGCTCGCGGGCGCCCGAAGACTGCGGTGGACGCCGGCGTCGAACCACGGCGAGTCAGGAAGATCGGAGGGTACTAAGAGCTTCAGCGTGTCCTTCCGCGTCGGTGGGTGGTGGACTCGACCGTCGGAGAGCACCACGTCGACGGCGACACTTTCTCCGGCGGACGGCGGCTCGGGTGATGGTGGGGAACTCCGGTGGCGAGCTGCAAACCTCGAATTGAAGCGCGGGTCAGAAGAGTGGATGCATAGGGAAGCTACTGGCAAGAGATGGGAGGCAGAGGTGCACGCACGGGAGCGAATCGAGCTGGATCCCGTGGCGGGTCGCGGCGGCCGGAGTTGGGGAAGGAGACCTCCTCGGGGCTCTTCCAGTGGCTAGGCGTGCTCTAGGTGGAGTGCAGGGATGGTGTGGGTTCGAGTTGAAGCTCGGGGCCTCTATTTATAGGCGGATCGAGGGGGTGGCCATGAACGGAGAATCTCCGGCGAGCAATTACGGCGATGTCGTGGATGAGCAGGTGGTTTGGGTGGCCAGGCAGCATCAGTGAGGTGCACTGGTGCCGTTCCACTGCTAAGCTGGGTTGGTCTTGGCGTAATGGCGCCGGTCCACGGTGGGGTGGCCGCACGGGCACGTCGGCGGCAGAGAGCGCGCTCCGCGCCCTGCGGTTCACGACGAGAGTGGCAGCCTGTTCTGGGGAGTGGAAGGCCACGCGGCGAGCTCCGGTGGCTTGGGCGGCGCTGGGTGGCGCCGTCTGCGCCGCGCCTCTCTCTGGCGGCCGCAAAGCCGCCGCTGGCGTCGGTCACGGGGCGGCGCACCTCCTCCTGCTCGTCGCCGACGTCCGCAAGGCTCCAGGCGCTCGTGCGGTGCAGAGGACAAGGGGGTGGGGACGGGGAACAAGGCGACATCGGGGCACTGTCGAGATCGACAACCAGTTCTGAAGAAAACGACAGTAGCACTGAAATGTTCTCTGAACTTTACTGAACATGATCTTGACAATGCACTGCAGGTGTTTGACAGAAAGATTTGGCAATGAGAATTTTTTCCTGGAACTGGGGCTTGGTGAGGTGACCACTCAATGCACCCAGTGGCTGCCTGATTTTCCTCAGAAATTTTGGAGAAGATTTTGAATGAAATTCACCAAATTTGACAAATCTGGTCCAAACTTGCAGCAAGTGTAGTTTGAAAAATTTGAACTGAAGACCAGTGGATCTTCATGGATCTTGGTTGAGGGTTCAAAGGACTAGGAAGGGGAATTGGTTTGGAGGCAAAAACCAAAGCAGAGATGGTAGCTCCTTTGTAAATCTCCATGGGCTAGAATAGAAGACAGAAATTTATTTGATAAGTTTTAAATGGAAAATAATCATAGGGGGAGGTCCAACTTGCTGGATTTGATGCAAAACATGATCCAAAGATGAGGGGAGGGTTAGGAGAGTGGATTTGCACTAAGGCCATGGCAAGAGAGAATTGTTGAAAGTGGTAAAGGATTATTCCAAAAGCCATAGTGCATTTTCAAAGAGGTTTTCAAAAGTCATTTTCCCCAAATGAAAAGCATTTTGTCTTGAGTCCAAATAAAAAGCAAGAACCTCCAAGATCAAAAACAGATCTTGGGTGAATCCAAATAAAACTCTTGCCATACAAAAATATTTGAAAGGGAGAGTTCTTTTGAAGAAAAATTTAAATCACCTCCCTCAAGTCAAATAAAATCTTTTGAAAAATCCAATAAAAATTTGGGTGTCACAGTCGTGAGAGCACGCCACGGGCACACATCGATTTTGATGATGTCCGAACTCCATCTCAATTTCCTGTAATTAAAATACCAACTAGGCCTACGCTAGTGGCCGCACCTCGCGGCTGAATATTCGAAACTTCTCCCCGCTTCTCGAACAAATGGATGAAAACTCACAAAGCGACGCACAAATGATATGTACACCTTCTTTGCTAGGCTGATAGTAAGGGGGTATCATAGCTGGTATCATGCATGCCAACTAGGAAATTTTGAAGAGCTATCATAGAATTAAATGAAGAAAGAGAGGGTTAAGTATCATATCATGAAACCGTATCATAATAAATGCTATGCTACTATGTGTCATGCATGACAATAACTAAAGTACTACATGATACTACTCTATGATACTATGCATTAGAGCAAGTACAATAGAGTGACATAAGCAGGCTATAAGGAATAGAATAATATATATGTGCTTAGTTGGAGGAAAGAGAAGAGGAGAGAGAAGAGAAGCGGGCTCTTGGTTAGTAGCCAGCTACAACACGAGACCCAAGACACTTTGTGAGGATGTAAGGTGGGCCAACTATTGCTAAACTAGTACATATTTAAAACTTATTATTGTACATGCCGGTAAGAGGTTGGCTGTATATATGACATGGCAACTTCTTATAGCCGACCGGTGGCTGTATTATTAATCATGCTCTTAGTGAGGTAGCTAGTATATCATAGACTAGCAGGTATCATATATATGCATGATACTAGTCTATGATCGATAGTACCTCCGTAATGCGCGCATAGTATCATAAGTTAGTATCTTAGGTTTTGTTACTAATTGCCATGCATGACACAAAGTAGCACGACATTTAATATGATACCACACCCTCTCTTTCTTCATTTAACTGTGTGCCACATCATCCAAAAAGTCTAGTTGGCATGCATGATACCGCTTGATACTCCCATATTACGACTAGCCTTAGGGTGGGCATAGTGGGGGTATCATATGTAGCCGGTATCATGCACTCGGGAATAGCAAATATGATGATGTGGCAAAGAAGCAGTAACATAGGTAGATACCATAACATATATAATAAATACTATACTACTTTGTGTCATGCATGGCCATAAATACGGTCATCTATGATATATACTACTATATGATACTATATATGCACTATGAAGGTACGTGTGTAGTATCATACACTAGTATCATATGCATGATACTATAGTATATGATACTCCCCACTATATACGGCTGGCCATAATGGTGGTATCAAAGTCGACGATATCATGCACTCGGAAATAGCAAGTATGCTAATGTGGCAAAGAATTAAATATAGAGAGGGTTAGAGTAACATATAGGTAGATACCGTATCATGTTAAATGCGATGCTAATTTGTGTCATGCATGGCAATAAATATGATATATGATACTATACTCTATGTATTATACTATGCGCTATAATTAAAGGTAGTATCATACATTAGTATCATATATATATGCATGATACTAGTATATGACACTCTCCACTTTGAGTAGCCTAAGTATAGCCTAACTAAAACACCCACATGTAGTTGTAGTAGGGTCTTTGACTTTAATTATATGCACTAAAATGCAAGTTAAGTGCAAAGAATGACTTAAACATAGCAGACGACCTGAAATGGGCCGGAACGATATAGCTAGTAACTGACGATTTGTAGTCCGAAGTGCCGCGTCTCCTTTTGGAAACTATGATCCTTCTTGTGAGATGCTTCGGTATGGAAGGTGCGAGCACCAAAACTTGTGCCAAACTTTACAAAAAAAATTCCATGCGATCGTGAGAGCACGCGATAGTGACACAATGATTTTTGTTATTTTCCAGACTCTATGCATTTCCTGAAATTAAAATACCAACAAGGCCTACGCCTCTGGCCGCACCCTGCGGCCGAACTGTTTGAAGTTTTTGCCGTTTCTCACACAATGAATGAAAACTCGCAAAGCGACACACAAATGATCTTGCTAACACGCACGTGTAGTTGCGGCTATATATATACATACAAATGAGATCTCTTTTTTTGCATATTCAAAGTTTAAGATTGCTAGCGAGGTCTGCCGCCTGGTAATATCTACCAGAAAATCGAACCATAGGGTACAATCATGATTTCTTACCGTGGAAAAAAATTGGAGGCGAAATGATGAACTCATGTTTTCATTCAAACAAAAATATGCTATTAGGTAATATAAATGTTTTCAAATAGAACACGGTTCACTCACGAAAGCCGTGTGTCCACTAAACCGTGGCCGATGCCCCCCACCCTCTGCCACGTGCGTGATCTGAGTCGTGCGTTCTGATTGGCTAGAACCCAAACCCCACGGATCGTACGTCTGCACATGCAGTGCCGGTTGTGATTTTATTTATATCCACAAATTGCACGTTAAATTCAAAAAATGCCTTAAATATAGCAAACGATCCTGAAATGCGTTAGAAAATCAAACCCATGGTATAATAGTCAATGCATACCGTGGAAATTTTTATGAGGCCAAACGATGAAGTCACCGACCACTGGAGTTTGACTTGACATGTCTCCTTTTGTAAACCATGGTCCTTCATGTGAGAGTCTCCAGTTTGGAAGGAGCGATCATCAAAACCTATGCCAAACTTTACCAAAAAATTTCCCTGGGGTCGTGAGAGCACGCCATGGGCACACATCGATTTTGATGAAGTCTGGACTCCATCTGAATTCCCAGTAATTAAAATACCAACTAGGCCTACGTCGGTGGCTACACCTCGGGGCCAAAATGTTTGAAACTTCTCCCCGTTTCTCAGACAATGGATGAAAACTCGCAAAGCGACACACAAATTATTTGTACACCTTCTTTGCTAACTAACACCCCAGATGTAGTTGTAGAACGGTTTTGAATTTAATAATATGCACTAAATGCAAGGTAAGTGCAAAAAAATGACTTGAATATAGCAACGAGACCTGAAATGGGCCAGAAAATCAAACCTAGGGTATATACGTGATTATTTACCATGAAAATAATTCAAAGCGGAATGATGTAGTCACTGACGATTGGAGTCCGAAGTGCCGCGTCTCCTTTTGGAAACTATGATCCTTCTTGTGAGATGCTCCGATTTGGAAGGTGTGAGCATCAAAACTCGTGCCATCTTTAACAAAAAATTTCCATGTGATCCTGAGAACACGGCACGGTGGCACACCGATTTTTGTTATTACCGGACTCTATATGCATTTCCTGTAATTAGAATACCAAAAAGGCATACGCCTCTGGCCGCACCCTGCGGCCGAACTGTTTGAATTTTTCCCCGTTTCTCGAACAATGAATGAAAACTCCCAGGGACACACAAATGATCTTGCTAGCTAGCTAGCACCCACGTGTAGTTGCGACTATAGCAAATGACTCAAATATAGCAAACAATACCTCAAATGGACGAGAAAATCGAACCATAGGGTACAATGGTGATTTCTTACTGTGGAAAACAATTTGGAGGTGAAACGATGAACTCTTGTTTTCATTCAAACGAAAATGTGATGTTAGTTCATGTAAATGTTTTCAAATAGCCCCTCGCAAAAAAATATTTTCAAATAGCACACGGTTCACTCACGAAAGTCGTGTGCCTACCAAACCGTGGCCGATGCCCCCCTGCTGCGCGCGCGAACTGAGTCGTGCGTTCTAATTGGCTAGAACCCAAACCCCACGTACGTCTGCACCGTTGGATGCTCCCAGATCGAACGGAAATCCTCATCCCTCCGTGTCAGGACATGGAGGAACGCTCCAAGGAAGCCACATACCAGCCTAAAGGTGTATATGAAGTAACCGAGATTTATTTAAAGTCTTGGGCTCCAAATAAACCAGATAAAGGACGCACGAGGTTCAGGAGTGTGTGTGGATTTGTTGGCAGGGCAAGGCTCAATATTAATCTGTCGGGTTTTCAGAAGGCTGACACAGAAACACGGCGAAGGATAGTCCGGAAGATCATGGATCACTTCAACGTTCCAGAGCAGTGGAGAATTCAGGTGGAACACGCTGCACTGAAGAAGGCTAGGGATGCTTGGAGAAACTGGAAGCACATGCTGTACAAGAAGTACTTGAGTGAAGGCAAGTACCCAATCCCCGCATACCCCCAAATTACAAAGGCATACTGGGCAGAATTCAAAAGGGTCAAGGCAACTAAAGAGTTTGCTGAGAAGAGTTTCAAGCAATCGGAACTTCAGAAGAAGAACATACAGCCCCATTGTATGGGTGTGGTAGGATACTATGGCATGAAACTAATATGGGACCAGGAGGACAAAGAAGTAGTAGTGGCGGGTGGGAATCCGGCCTTTAGTAAAATCAGGGGCCAACTCGCCAGAGACTACTTGCGGGCACGTGCTAGGAGGCGTGATGACGGAACTTATTACTTTAAACACTCACATGACGAAGAACTGTATCAAGTGATGTTAGAGGCTTCCAAGATCCCTGGAAGGTTCTATAGGAACTCAGGGCCATGTGACATTATGTCCGTTGCTCTGGAACAAAAGAGCCCCCTGGCCGTGCAAGGGGTTTATGTGTTAATGTCCCACACAAGAGGGCTTTCACACTCAGCAAAGAAGAGAGGCTCAGCAGGAAAAAGCAAGGAGTGAAATGAAGCAGAATGCATTGTATGAAAGGTTGAGGAAGGAGATGTATCCGGCTGTTCGAAAGGATGTTGAGGAGTCACTGATGATGCACAAGACTCTAACACTGACAGATAGCTAGCAGATGGGAGGGGAGGCGGGCATGGAGGATGCTGCTTATTGCGCGACAACACTACACAAGAGTAGTTGTGCATTAGCTGACCCCAGCGACTCTAAGACTGCAGCTGCTCGTGATGATGCTATATTTGATCTATATGGAATGAAAGACAGACTGAAGGGCATGCGTACACATTATGAAGGTACATTAAAATGTGCAACAACCTGGGTTTGCCCACCCTTCTTTGAAGATGGCCTCTTGTTGGACAATGTGCCATTGAAGTCGGGCTATGTGAAGTGCTACGTGACTGAAGTCAAGCCTGGATTCAATGAATTTGCCCTGAAAAATGTCCTAGGAGACTTCAATGAGCAAAGGACCTTGGGAGAAACATGGTTACATCACATCCAGTGTCCACGAAAGGAAGAGTTCATCGATGAGTTCCCTGAAGCCCTGCGAAGAGCAACCAATGTCGCCCTTCAACTAGTGACGCTCTCCTTGCCACAGCAGCTCTTGAAGGAAATATGCCCTAGAGGCAATAATAAAGTTGTTATTTATATTTCCTTATATCATGATAAATGTTTATTATTCATGCTAGAATTGTATTAACCGGAAAGTTAGTACATGTGTGAATACATAGACACACGGAGTGTCACTAGTATGCCTCTACTTGACTAGCTCGTTAATCAAAGATGGTTAAGTTTCCTAGCCATGGACAAAGAGTTGTCATTTGATGAACGGGATCACATCATTAGAGAATGATGTGATTGACTTGACCCATCCGTTAGCTTAACACTATGATCGTTTAGTTAATTGCTATTGCTTTCTTCATAACTTATACATGTTCCTATGACTATGAGATTATGCAACTCCCGAATACTGAAGGAACACATAGTGTGCTATCAAACATCACAACGTAACTGGGTGATTATAAAGATGCTCTACAGCTATCTCCGATGGCATTTGTTGAGTTAGCATAGATCAAGATTAGGATTTGTCACTCCGATTGCCGGAGAGGTATCTCTGGGCCATCCCGGTAATTCACATCACTATATGCCTTGCAAGCAATGTGACTAATGAGTTAGTTGCGGGATGATGCATTATGGAATGAGTAAAGAGACTTGCCGGTAATGAGATTGAACTAGGTATTGAGATACCGACGATCGAATCTCAGGCAAGTAACATACCGATGACAAAGGGAACAACGTATGTTGTTATGCGGTTTGACCGAAAAAGATCTTCGTAGAATATGTAGGAACCAATATGTGCATCCAGGTTCCGCTATTGGTTATTGACCGGAGACGAGTCTCGGTCATGTCTACTTAGTTCTCAAACCCGTAGGGTCCGCACGCTTAACGTTCGATGACGATTGGTATTATGAGTTTATGTGTTTTGATGTACCGAAGGTAGTTCGGAGTCCCGGATGTGTTCACGGACATGACGAGGAATCTCTAAATGGTCGAGACATAAATATTGATATATTGGAAGGCTATGTTTGGACACCGGAATGGTTTCGGATAAGTTCGGGCATATATCGGAGTACCGGGGGGTTACCGGAACCCCTCGGGGAGTCAATGGGCCTTAATGGGCCATGGTGGGAGAGAGGAGGAGGCGGCCAAGTGGAGGGCGCCCCCCCCAAGCCCAATCCGAATTGGGGAGGGTGTCGGGCCCCCTTTCCTTCTCTTCGTCTCCCTCTTCCTTCTTCTCCTACTCCAACTAGGGAGGGGGGAACCTACTCTACTAGGAGTAGGATTCCCCCTTGGGGCGTGCCATAGAGAGGGTCGGCCCTCCCCTCCTCCACTCCTTTATATACGGGGGAGGGGGCACCCCATAGACACACAAGTTGACAGTTGTCTTAGCCGTGTGCGGTGCCCCCCTTCACAGATTTCCACCTCGGTCATATCATTGTATAGCTTAGGCGAAGCCCTGCGTCGGTAACTTTATCATCACCGTCACCACGCCGTCGTGCTAACGAAACTCTCCCTCAGCCTCAGCTGGATCAAGAGTACGAGGAACGTCACCGAGCTGAACGTGTGCAGATCGCGGAGGTGCCGTGTGTTCGGTACTTGGATCGGTTGGATCGCGAAGATGTTCGACTACATCAACCGGGTTACTAAACGCTTCCGCTTTCAATCTACGAGGGTATGTGGACACACTCTCCCCGCTCATTGCTATGCATCACCTAGATGGATCTTGCGTGTGCGTAGGCAATTTTTTTTAAATACTACGTTCCCCAACAGTGGCATCCGAGCCAGGTCTATGCATTGATGTTATATGCACGAGTAGAATACAAAGAGTTGTGGGCGATAATAGTCATACTGCTTACCAGCATGTCATACTTTGATTCGGCGGTATTGTTGGATGAAGCGGCTCAGACCGACATTACGCGTACGCTTACGCGAGACTGGTTCTACTGACGTGCTTCGCACACAGGTGGCTAGTGGGTGTCTGTTTCTCCAACTTTAGTTGAATCGAGTGTGACAACGCCCGGTACTTGTTGAAGGTTAAAACATCAAACTGGACAAAAAATCGTTGTGGTTTTGATGTGTAGGTAAGAACGGTTCTTGCTAAGCCCGTAGCAACCACGTAAAACGTGCAACAACAAAGTAGAGGATTTCTAACTTGTTTTTGCAAGGCATGTTATGATGTGATATGGTCAAGATGTGATTATATAAATTGTTGTATGAAATGATCATGTTTTGTAACACCTTTATCGGCAACTGGCAGGAGCCATATGGTTGTCGCTTTATTGTATGAAATGCAATCGCCATGTAATTGCTCTACTTTATCACTAAGCGGTAGCGATAGTCGTAGAAGCAATAGTTGGCGAGACGACAACGATGCTTCGATGGAGATCAAGGTGTCAAGCCGGTGATGATGGTGATCATGATGGTGCTTTGAAGATGGAGATCAAAGGCACAAGATGATGATGGCCATATCATATCACTTATATTGATTGCATGTGTTGTTTATCCTTTATGCATCTTATTTTGCTTAGTACGGCGGTAGCATTATAAGATGATCTCTCTCTAAATTTCAAGGTATAAGTGTTCTCCCTAAGTATGCACCGTTTCTATAGTTCGTCGTGCCGAGACACCACGTGATGATCGGGTGTGATAAGCTCTACGTTCACATACAACGGGTGCAAGCCAGTTTTGCACACACAGAATACTCGGGTTAAACTTGACGAGCCTAGCATATGCAGATATGGCCTCGGAACACTGAGACCGAAAGGTCGAGCGTGAATCATATAGTAGATATGATCAACATAGTGATGTTCACCATTGAAAACTACTCCATTCCACGTGATGATCAGACATGGTTTAGTTGATGTGGATCACGTGATCACTAAGATGATTAGAGGGATGTCTATCTAAGTGGGAGTTCTTAAGTAATATGATTAATTGAACTTTAATTTATCATGAACTTAGTACCTGATAGTATTTTGCATGTCTAAGTTGTTGCAGATAAATGGCCCGTGTTGTTGTTCCTTTGAATTTTAATGCATTCCTAGAGAAGCCTAAGTTAAAAGATGATGGTAGCAATTACACAGACTGGGTTCGTAACTTGAGGATTATCCTCATTGCTGCACAAAAGAATTACGTCCTGGAAGCACCGCTGGGTGCCAAACCCGCTACAGGAGCAACACCAGATATTGTGAACGCCTGGCAGAGCAAAGCTGATGACTACTCGATAGTTCAGTGTGCCATGCTTTACGACTTAGAACCGGGACTTCAACGACGTTTTGAACGTCATGGAGCATATGAGATGTTCCAGGAGTTGAAGTTAATATTTCAAGCAAATGCCCGGATTGAGATATATGAAGTCTCCAATAAGTTCTACAGCTGCAAAATGGAAGAGAATAGTTCTGTCAGTGAGTATATACTCAGAATGTCTGTGTACCACAATCACTTGACTCGGTTGGGAGTTAATATTCCAGTTGATAGTGTCATTGACAGAGTTCTTCAGTCACTGCCACCAAGCTACAAGAGCTTCGTGATGAACTATAATATGCAAGGGATGGATAAGGCGATTCCCAAGCTCTTTGCAATGCCAAAGGCCGCGGAGGTAGAAATCAAGAAGGAGCATCAAGTGTTGATGGTCAATAAGACCACCAGTTTCCAGAAGAAGGACAAAGGGAAGAAGGGGAACTTCAAGAAGAACAGCAAACAAGTTGCTGCTCAAGTGAAGAAGCCCAAGTCTGGACCTAAGCTCGAGACTGAGTGCTTCTGCTGCAAAGGGACTGGTCACTGGAAGCGGAACTGCCCCAAGTATTTGGCGGAAAAGAAGGATGACAAAGTGAAAGGTATATTTGATATACATGTTATTAATGTGTACCTTACTAATGCTCACAGTAGCGCCTGAGTATTTGATACTCGTTTGGTTGCTAACATTTGCAACTCGATATAGGGCTACGGATTAAGCAAATATTGGCTAAGGACGAGGTGACGATGCGCGTGGGAAATGGTTCCAAAGTCGATGTGATCGCCGTCGGCACGCTACCTCTACATCTACCTTCGGGATTAGTTTTAGACCGGAATAATTGTTATTTGGTGCTAGCGTTAAGCATGAACATTTTATCTGGATCTTGTTTGATGCGAGACGGTTATTCATTTAAATCAGAGAATAATGGTTGTTCTATTTATATGAATAATATCTTTTATGGTCATGCACCCTTGATGAGTGGTCTATTTTTACTAAATCTTGATAGTAGTGATACATGTTCATAGTATTGAAGCCAAAATATATAAGTTTGATAATGATAGTGCAACTTATTTGTGGCACTGCCGTTTAGGTCATATTGATGTAAAGCGCATGAATAAACTCCATTCTGATGGGCTTTTGGAATCACTTGATTATGAATCACTTGATACTTGCAAACCATGCATCATGGGCAAGATGACTAAAACTCCATTCTCCGGAACAATGGAGCAAGCAATAGACTTGTTGGAAATAATACATACTGATGTATGCGGTCCGATGAGTGTTGATGCTCGCGGCGGGTATCGTTATTTTCTGACCTTCACATATGATTTGAGTAGATATGGGTATATCTACTTGATGAAACATAAGTCTGAAACATTTGAAAAGTTCAAAGAATTTCAGAGTGAAGTGGAAAATCATCGTAACAAGAAAATAAAGTTTCTACGATCTGATCATGGAGGAGAATATTTGAGTTACGAGTTTGGTCTTCATTTGAAACAATGCGGAATAGTTTCGCCACTCATGCCACCAGGAACACCACAGCATAATGGTGTGTCCGAACGTCGTAATCTTACTTTATTAGATATGGTGCAATCTATGATGTCTCTTACTGATTTACCGCTATCGTTTTGGGGTTATGCTTTAGAGACGACTGCATTCACGTTAAATAGGGCACCATCTAAATCCGTTGAGACGACACCATATGAACTGTGGTTGCAAGAAACCCAAGTTGTCATTTCTTAAAGTTTGGGGCTGCGATGCTTATGTGAAAAAGCTTCAACCTGATAAGCTCGAACCCAAATTGGAGAAATGTGTCTTCATAGGATACCCAAAGGAGACTGTTGGGTACACCTTCTATCACAGATCCAAAGGCAAGATACTCGTTGCTAAGAATGGATCCTTTCTAGAGAAAGAGTTTCTCTTGAAAGAAGTGAGTGGGAGGAAAGTAGAACTTGATGAGGTAACAGTACCTGCTCCCTTATTGGAAAGTAGTTCATCACAAAAATCACTTCCAGTGATTCCTACACCAGTAAGTGAGGAAGCTAATGATGATGATCATGAAACTTCTGATCAAGTTACTACCAAACCTCGTAGGTCGACCAAAGTAAGATCCGCACCAGAGTGGTACGGTAATCCTGTTCTGGAGGTCACGTTACTTGACCATGACGAACCTACGAACTATGAGGAAGCAATGATGAGCCCAGATTCCGCAAAATGGCTTGAGGCCATGAAATATGAGATGGGATCCATGTATGAGAACAAACTGTGGACTTTGGTTGACTTGCCCAATGATCGGCAAGCCATAGAGAATAAATGGAACTTCAAGAAGAAGACTGACGCTGACGGTAGTGTTACTGTCTACAAAGCTCGACTTGTTGTGAAAGGTTTTCGACAAGTTCAAGGAGTTGACTATGATGAGACCTTCTCACCCGTGGCGATGCTTAAGTCCGTCCGAATCATGTTAGCAATTGCCGCATTTTATGATTTTGAAATTTGGCAAATGGATATCAAAACTGCATTCCTTAATGGATATCTTAAAGAAGAGTTGTATATGATGCAACCAGAAGGTTTTGTCGATCCAAAAGGTGCTAACAAAGTGTGCAAGCTCCAGCGATCCATTTATGGACTAGTGCAAGCCTCCCGTAGTTGGAATATGCGCTTTGATAGTGTGATCAGAGCATATGGTTTTATACAGACTTTTGGAGAAGCCTGTATGTACAAGAAAGTGAGTGGGAGCTTTGTAGCATTTCTGATATTATATGTAGATGACATATTGTTGATCGGAAATGATACTGAATTTCTGGATAGCATAAAAGGATACTTGAATAAGATTTTTTCAATGAAAGACCTCGGTGAAGCTGCTTATATATTGGGCATGAAGATCTATAGAGATAGATCAAGACGCTTAGTTGGACTTTCACAAAGCACATACCTTGATAAAGTTTTGAAGAAGTTCAAAATGGATCAAGCGAAGAAAGGGTTCTTGCCTGTGTTACAAGGTGTGAAGTTGAGTCAGACTCAATGCCCGAGCACCGCAGAAGATAGAGAGAAAATGGAAGTCACTCCCTATGCTTCAGCCATAGGTTCTATCACGTATGCAGTGCTGTGTACCAGACATGATGTGTGCCTTGCTATTAGTTTAGCAGGGAGGTACCAAAGTAATCCAGGAGTGGATCACTGGACAGCGGTCAAGAACATCCTGAAATACCTGAAAAGGACTAAGGATATGTTTCTCGTTTATGGAGGTGACAAAGCGCTCGTCGTAAATGGTTACGTCGATGCAAGCTTTGACACTGATCCGGATGACCCTAAGTCACAAACCGGATACGTATTATTATTAAATGGTGGAGCTATCAGTTGGTGCGGTCCAAGCATAGCGTCGTGGCAGGATCTACGTGTGAAGCGGAGTACATAGCTGCTTTAGAAGCAGCAAATGAATGAGTCTGGATGAAGGAGTTCATATACGATCTAGGTGTCATACCTGGTGCATGGGGTCTAATGAAAATCTTTTGTGACAATACTGGTGCAATTGCCTTGGCAATGGAATCCAAATTTCACAAGAGAACCAAGCACATCAAGAGACGCTTGAATTCCATCCGCGACCAAGTCAAGGAGGGAGACATAGAGATTTGCAAGATACATATGGATCTGAATGTCGCAGACCCGTTGACTAAGCCTCTCTCATGGGCAAAACATGATCAGCACCAAGACTCCATGGGTGTTAGAATCATTACAATGTAATCTAGATTATTGACTCTAGACCAAGTGGGAGATTGAAGGAAATATGCCCTAGAGGCAATAATAAATTTGTTATTTATATTTCCTTATATCATGATAAATGTTTATTATTCATGCTAGAATTGTATTAACCGGAAACTTAGTACATGTGTGAATACATAGACAAACCGAGTGTCAGTAGTATGCCTCTACTTGACTAGCTCGTTAATCAAAGATGGTTAAGTTTCCTAGCCATGGACAAAGAGTTGTCATTTTATGAACGGGATCACATCATTAGAGAATGATGTGATTGACTTGACCCATCCGTTAGCTTAGCACTATGATCATTTAGTTTATTGCTATTGCTTTCTTCATAACTTATACATGTTCCTATGACTATGAGATTATGCAACTCCTGAATATCGGAGGAACACTTCGTGTGCTTTCAAACGTCACAACGTAACTGGGTGATTATAAAGATGCTCTACACGTGTCTCCGATGGTATTTCTTGAGTTGGCATAGATCAAGATTAGGATTTGTCACTCCGATTGTCGGAGAGGTATCTCTGGGCCCTCTCGGTAATGCACATCACTATAAGCCTTGCAAGCAATGTGACTAATAAGTTTGTTGCGGGATGATGCATTACAGAACGAGTAAAGAGACTTGCCGGTAACGAGATTGAACTAGGTATTGAGATACCGACGATCAAATCTCGGGCAAGTAACATACCGATGACAAAGGGAACAACGTATGTTGTTATGCGGTTTGACCGATAAAGATCTTCGTAGAATATGTAGGAACCAATATGAGCATCCAGGTTCCGCTATTGGTTATTGACCGGAGATGAGTCTCGGTCATGTCTACATAGTTCTCGAACCCGTAGGCGCGCTTAACGTTCGATGACGATTGGTATTATGAGTTTATACGTTTTGATGTACCGAAGGTAGTTCAGAGTCCTGGATGTGATCATGGACATGACGAGGAGTCTCGAAATGGTCTAGACATAAAGATTGATATATTGGAAGGCTATGTTTGGACACCGGAATGGTTTCGGATAAGTTCGGGCATACATCGGAGTACCGGGGGGGGGGGTTACTGGAACCCCCCCCCCCCCGGGAGTCAATAGGCCTTAATGGGCCATGGTGGGAGAGAGGAGGAGGCGGCCAAGTGGGGGGCGGCCCCCCAACCCAATCCGAATTGGGGAGGGGGCCTACCCCCTTTCCTTCTCCTCTTCTCCATCTTCCTTCTTCTCCTACTCCAACTAGGGAAGGGGGAAACCTACTCCTACTAGGAGTAGGATTCCCCCTTGGGGCGTGCAATAGAGAGGGCCGGCGCTCCCCTCCTCCACTCCTTTATGTACGGGGGAGGGGGGCACCCCATAGACACACAAGTTGACAGTTGTCTTAGCCGTGTGCGGTGCCCCCTCCACGGATTTCCACCTTGGTCATATCGTTGTAGAGCTTAGGAGAAGCCCTACGTCGGTAACTTCATCATCACCGTCACCACGCCGTCGTGCTGACGAAACTCTCCCTCGGCCTCAGCTGAATCAAGAGTACAAGGGACGTCACCGAGCTGAACGTGTGCAGATCGCGAAGGTGCTGTGCGTTCGGTACTTGGATCGGTTGGATCGCGAAGACGTTCGACTACATCATCCGCGTTACTAAACGCTTCCGCTTTCGGTCTACAAGGGTACGTGGACACACTCTCCCCGCTCGTTGCTATGCATCACCTAGATGGGTCTTGCATGTGCGTTGGCAAATTTTTGAAATACTACGTTCCCCAACAGCTCTCGCGTGTGATACTCTCCAACGTATATATATTTTTTTATTGTTTCATGCTGTTATATTATCAATCTTGGCTGTTTTTAATCATTTTATAGTCATTTTATGCCATTTTTTGGTACTAACCTATTGACATAGTGACAGGTGCCAGTTGTTGTTTTCTACATGATTTTTTACATCATAGCAAATCAATATCAGACGGAGTCCAAATGCAACGTAACTCCACGGAGATTTGGACCAGAAGACACATAATGGCCCCTGGCTACGCCTGGGGGGTGCTCCGAGAAGAGCATAACCCACCAGGGCGCACCAGGAGGCCCAGGCGCGCCCTGGTGTGTTGTGCCCACCTCGGGTGCCCCCCGGGCCACCTCTTTGCTCTATAAATACCCAAATATTCCCAAACCTAGGGGAGTCGACGAAATATTGATCCAGCCACCACAGACTCCAGAACCACCAGATCCAATCTAGACACCATCTCAGATGGGGTTCACCACCTCTATTGGTGCCTCTCCGATGATGCGTGAGTAGTTCTTTGTAGACATTCGGGTCCGTAGTTAGTAGCTAGATGGCTTCCTCTCTCTCGCAGAATTCTCAATACAATGGTCTCTTGGAGATCCATATGATGGAACTCTTTTTGCGGTGTGTTTGTTGGGATCTGAGGAACTTTGAGTTTATGATCTGTTATATCTTTTTATATCCATGAAAGTATTTGAGTTTCTTTGATCTCTTTTATGCATGATCTCTTATAGCGTCGTATTTCTTCTCTGAGATTTGGGTTTTGTTTGGCCAACTCGATCTATTTATCTTGCAATGGGAAGAGGTGCTTTGTAGTGGGTTCGATCTTACGGTACTTGATCCCAGTGACAGAAGGGGAACCGACACGTATGTATTGTTGCTACTAAGGATAAAACGATGGGGTCTATCTCTACATACATAGATCTTGACTACATCATGTCATCGTTCTTATTGCATTACTCTGTTTCTCCATGAATTTAATACACTAGATGCATGCTGGATAGTGGTCGATGTGTGGAGTAATAGTAGTAGATGCAGGCAGGAGTCGGTCTACTAATCTTGGACATGATGCCTATATAATGATCATTGCCTAGATATCGTCATGATTATTTGAAGTTCTATCAATTGCCCAACAGTAATTTGTTCACCCATCAATTGCTATTTTTCTCGCGAGAATACACTAGTGAAACCTACCGCCCCCGGGTCTCTTTCTCATATATTTGCCTTTGCGATCTACTTTTCCTTTGCATTTATTTTTAGATCTATTAAACCAAAAATACAATAATACTTTGCTGCACTTTATTTTATTTGCGATCTATTTATTCAATCTATTACAACTTTCTCCCGTCCACGCATCAATTTGAGGCGCCGTTACCCAAAAGGGATTGACAACCCCTATAACACGTCCTCTATTGTATGTAGGGGTTGCAAGTGGTTGTTATTTGTGTGTAGGGGTTGTTTACATTGTGTTGCTTGGTTCTCCTACTGGTTCGATAACCTTGGTTTCATATCTGAGGGAAATACCTACCGCCGATGTGCTGCATCATCCCTTCCTCTTTGGGGAAATACCGATGTAGCTTCAAGCGACATCAAAAGGAATTTATGGCGCCGTTGCCAGGGAGGATCTTCAACATATACCAGGTTCCTAATCACAAATCTCATCTCCTCGCAATTTACATTATTTGCCATTTGCCTCTCATTTTCCTCTCCCCACTTCACAAAAATTTGTCGTTTTATTCGCCCCTCTTTTCCGTTCGCCGTTTTCTTGCCAGATCTGTTTCTGTGTGCAATCTTGTTTGTCGTTATTATAGTCATGGATAGTCCTTCCTCTATTGTATGCACTCCCAAGAACAAAGTTCTCAACTTTAAACAAAGGGGAGGAGAAAATCCTTGGTATAGAATTTGCAATGCTCATAATAGATCTATCCGTAAGCATTCTACTGTTGTTCTTCTTAGTTGCTTTTATGTGGGCATCACCACTTGGTATAGATTTGTCCTTGATACGATTACCTGTGGAAATTTCTTGATGTGTCCCACTCTCTATGCTTTTAATGCTATGGGAAATCTAGTAGGGTCACCACCTCTTATCATTAATGAAACAACTTTGACTCTTGAGCATGTTATGGAAAGATTAGATGCTATTGAAAAGAAAATGCTTACTAAAGAGAATATTGAAAATTTGGATAAAAAGATGCATAATCTTGCCACTAAAATTGGGTTAAAGACGGGAGAAGTTTTTAAGTTGTTAAAAGAAAAGGGAACCGTAATGCACGAGAGAATTGAAGAAAGTCCGTCTCGGATAGATAAATTGGAAGAAATCTTTAGTAATTTGAGCATGGCTTTTGCTTCCGCTAAAACTATTGAAAAAACTCCCGTAAAAATTGGTAAGACCCAAGTTAGGAAGAATAAGGGTGAAACTTCTAGTAACAATAATGAAGATATTAAGATGATTAGCATTCACCCGGATTTTGTTTAAGTTATAAGGGATCCCTTCTGCAAAAATGTATTCTTTAAAGTTGTTCCTAGAAGTATTATCATTGAAAATCTTTACGCTAAAACTTTGGAGAATCCTAAGTGTTTGATTGAGGAGTTGGACAAAGATGACAAAACTTAGATCCATTGCTTTATGCCTAGCTAAGGGCGTAAAACTATAGCGCTTGTTGGGAGGCAACCCAGTGAATAAAATTTATTTTTGCGTTTTGCTTTCTGTTCTTGAGTGCTTACACAATTATGCTACTGTTATGATTGTGTTTTTTGTGTTTTAATTAGTGTTTGTGCCAAGTAAAGCCTTTAGGATCTTCTTGGGTGATAGTTGTTTGATCCTGCTAAAAAACAGAAACTTTTGCGCTCATGAAAACAATTGTTAAAAATCACCAGAATGTGATAAAATGCCAATGTTTTTGCAGTAGATTAATATACAAATTACCAAGGTCTTCCTGATTTTTCAGAATTTTTGGAGTTCCAGAAGTATTTGAACAAATCCGATTGCTACAGATTGTTCTGTTTTGACAGATTCTGTTTTCTTTATGTTGTGTGCTTATTTTGATGGCTCTATGGTTTTCTTTGATGAGTTTTTGCCATAGAAAATTTGGAATATAGTAGATATAATGCAAAAATAAAATATGAATTGGTTTGACACAACACTTATGGTTGTAATTTATTTTTCTTACACTAACGGATCTCACGAAGGTTCTGTTGAGTTTTGTGTGATTGAAGTTTTTAAGTTTTGGGTTATCTTACGATGGATGAAGGAATAAGGAGTAGAAGAGCCTAAGCTTGGGGATGCCCTGGCATCCCTAGCTATTATCCAAAAATGAACAAACTACTAAGCTTGGGGATGCCCTCGAGTGGCATCCCCTCTTTCTTCTAACGACCATCAGTATTTTACTCGAAGCTATATTTTTATTCGTCACATAATATGTGTTTTGCTTGGAGCGTCTTGTATGATATGAGTCTTTGCTTATTTTATTTTGTGTTTTTAAGTCTTGATCCCTTGCTGGACACACCTATTTGAGAGAGCCAAAATTATGCCATGACTTGTTAGAATTGCTCTCTATGCTTCACTTAAATCTTTTATGAGCGATAGACTTGCTCTAGTGCTTCAGATATATCTTTTTGAGCATGGTGTGCTTTAGTATTTTTGAATAAATGCTCTCTTGCTTCACTTAGATTTATTTTAGAGTTAGTAAAATTTTCAAGAAATTCTCTCTTGCTTCACTTAAATTAATTTGAGAGAAAGAAGAAAAATTATGCTCATGATCTTCACTTATATTTGTTTGAGATTGTCAAAAGCAACATATAAAAATTAGTCCCAAAGTGATAGATATCCAAGAAGGATATAATAAAAACTTTCATGAAGATCATTGGACAAAATAAACTTGATTCTTAGTAATAGTTTTGAGATATGATTATGTGATATGTGAGTTATGTTGATGAGTAATTATGCTTTAGTAAGAATATTGGTGTAAAGGTTTGTGATTCCCTATGCAAGCGCGAAAGTCAATAGTCATGCAATGAAATTATATCCTACTTGTGGTGCATTATTTGGTGTGAATTATGCTTAATGCTTGCTTATGAGATTATCCATTTCTTGGTTGGTCGCTTCTCAATCTTTTGCTAGCCTTCATTTTGCACTAGGTATGATCTCTACTTGTGCATCCAAAATCCTTTAAACCAGTTTTGCCACATGAGTCCACTATATCTACCTATAGGCGGTATTATTTTGCCATTCTAAGCAAATTTGTATGTGCCATCTCTAATTTTCAAAATAAACTTCTCTTTTGTGTGTTCATTCCGCTCGTGGAGAGGTGAGGGGTGGCTAATATTTTCCATGCTAGATGTGTTATTCTCACGATGAGTGTTTATGCACTTGTCATTGCACGAGAGTAAGGCAAAGGTATTATGGATGCCCAGTCCCGAAATGAAAAATGAATTTACTTTATGTTGTCAAATAATAAATTCCTTGGAAAGTGTTGGTATGGAGGGAAACATAGTAATTTCAAAAAAAATCCTACGCACACGCAAGATCATGGTGATGCATAGCAACGAGAGGAGAGAGTGTCGTCTATGTACCCTCGTAGACCGTAAGCGGAAGCGTTATAACAACGCGGTTGATGTAGTCGTACGCCTTCACGATCGACCGATCCTCAGCACCGAACGTACGGCACCTCCTTGTTCAGCACACATTCAGCTCGGTGACGTCCCGTGAACTCACGATCCAGTAGAGCTTCCGGGAAGAGCTTCGTCAGCACGACGGCGTAGTGACGGTGATGATGATGCTACCGACGCAGGGGTTCACCTAAGCACCGCTACGATATGACCGAGGTGGAATAGGGTGGAGGGGGGCACCGCACACGGCTAAGAGATCAATAGATCAATTGTTGTGTCTTTCGGTTGCCCCCTGCCCCCGTATATAAAGGAGCAAGGGGGAGGCGGCCGGCCAGGAGGAGGGCGCGCCAAGGGGGGAGTCCTACTCCCACCAGGAGTAGGAGTCCTCCTTTCCTAGTAGGAGTAGGAGAAGGGGAAAGGGAAGGAGAGAGGTGGAAGGAAAGGGGGGCGCCCCCCTCCTTGTCCAATTCGGACTAGAGGGGGAGGGGGCGCGCGGCCTGCCCTGGTCGCCCCTCCTCTTCTCCACTAAGGCCCATTAGGCCCAATATACTCCCCGGGGGGCTCCGGTAACCCTCCGCTACTCCGGTATATGTCCGAAACCTCCCGAAACACTTTCGGTGTCCGAACATAGTCGTCCAATATATCGATCTTTACGTCTCGACCATTTCAAGACTCCTCGTCATGTCCGTGGTCATATCCGGGACTCCGAACTACTTTCGGTACATCAAAACACAAAAACTCATAATACCGATGATCACAGAACTTTAAGCGTGCGGACCCTATGGGTTCGAGAACTATGTAGACATGACCGAGACTCGTTTCCGGTCAATAACCAATAGCGGAACCTGGATGCTCATAGTGGCTCCTACATATTCTACAAAGATCTTTGTCGGTCAAACCGCATAACAACATACGTTGTTCCCTTTGTCATCGGTATGTTACTTGCCCGAGATTCGATCGTTGATATCTCAATACCTAGTTAGATCTCGTTACCGGCAGGTCTCTTTACTCGTTCCGTAATGCATCATCCCGCAACTAACTCATTAGTTACAATGCTTGCAAGGCTTATAGTGATGTGCATTACCGAAAGGGCCCAGAGATACCTCTTCGACAATCGGAGTGACAAATCCTAATTTCGATCTATGCCAACTCAACAAGTACCATCGGAGACACCTGTAGAGCACCTTTATAATCACCCAGTTACGTTGTGACGTTTGGTAGCACACAAAGTGTTCCGGTAATCGGGAGTTGCATAATGTCAGGACCGGATTTTTCGGGATATATTTTCCCAGAAAATGATCCTTGTGCTCATCAGCCCCAGGATTACTGTTAGCTGATGAGGCACCAACTTGATACAAAATTCCAAGCAACGTACATAATATGTAGTACAAGACCATTGTGGCCTATGAGTACAACAAATGGTTTCTAGTGGCTGATGGCGGAAGCGGTTTGTTGTTCATCTGCGTCTATGGGACTCCATTTCCCACAAGAACAGCTGACCAGGATAACTCGTATCTTCGCGAGGCTGCTATCATCATTGCGTAGGTTCCGGGGCTGTTGTCGCAACGGTCCTCTCCACGCAAGAAATCTGGCCAAGACAATAGCCAGGGACAAGCCGGTGAGTACTTTTGAATGTACTCGCAAACATTATGAACACTGGTATAATATAACAAGGGATAATCATGCTCCGAAATATACTATGATCATAACGTCAGTCACGAAATAAAAATCCATGATGCACGCAAGCAGGTTATTTATATAAAACATGAGTATGCAATCAGAGAGTAGAAATAGAATGCACCGATCGGGTGTCTGAAGCGATGCCTCGAAAGGATAATAAGATAAATCATGCCTCAGTCGGGCGTCTGAGCGACACCACATAAAGGGCTTATAAATAAAAGAAATAACAAGCATGCCACAGTCGGGCGTCTATGCGACACCACATAAAGGGCTTATAAATAATAGAAATAATAAGCATGCCATAGTCGGGCGTCTGAGCGACACCACATAAAGGGCTTATAAGTAATTTAAATAACGAGCATGCCACAGTCGGGCGTCTGAGTGACGCCACATAAAGGGCTTATAAGAGAATGATCATAGTGAATATCCAGGAGGTAGAACCGTCCCAGGGATAGTCAATAATTCAAATAATGTAAATGGTTAGTCCATAATAATAGCGATCATAATCATCATGAGTCACAAGTCATGATCATTGTTCTGGTTTAGCAGTTTTTCCCCCGAAGACCGACACTAAGACCGACACTTGACCCATCCCAGACTGTAGTCCTTAACCATGGACACGGCTATTCGAATAGATGTTTAATCTCTGCAGAGGGTGTACTCTTTACCCACGAGTAACGAATTCCTTTAGTCTATCGGGACTAATTCTGTCTACGATCTTTTAATTGAAAACACACCTAACCGCACACACCAGCCTAACTTACCAGTGTCTGGAATCACCCACGACACCCGTTAAGCAAAACTCTAAGTGGGGAGGCTACAACCTCGACTTAGCATGGGATCACAAAATTTATACCGCGCGCAAACTAGGGGAGCTACCCCTTCGGCTACAACCGAAACACCCATGCCCCCGGACCAGGTGGCATGCCTACCGGATGCCTCCGGTATCTTCCACCATAGCCTCTCTGTACGGTGTGTGCTTGGTAAGGGGTGGACAACTTACTGAACCGTACCCTACCTGTGGCAGGGACAAGTGGCAGTACGAAACAAGCATGGGGGTTACTGGAACAAGACTCGATCTATGGTCGACTCAGGAGGTTTAAGTATTTCCTGCAAGATTAACATAACAAATATATTTCAACCAACAGACAGAATCACCACTCATCATACCTCATCATGCCATACCGGACACAACCGTCCTGACGAGGAACTAGAGACAAGCTCGTGTCTACCCAAGACAGAGACTTTCCCGGCTTCCTTCCGGTAGGCATGAAAGGCATACGAAGATGATTACTATCACAAGCATATCCATTTCTAACAGCAAAGAATCTCCACTATGCACTCATGCGTATGATCGTATCGTCACATAAAATAACGAATGCTCCATGTCAAGGTGGTGTTGTAACTGTATCAAACAACTCACAAAAATATCATGCCAGGGTTCAAAATGCTTGCCTTCAAGTTGTGGAGAGGCAGGGTGCATCCCAAAAACTTTTTGAAAGTTTTCTTCTCTCTCCAAAATCCTATTTTGAGGAAATTTAAATTAACACTTAATTTTAAAACAGTATAAAAAAGTTGTTTGGAAAATTTTCAAATAAATATGAAACTAAACTAGACAAAATTTGAGAAACAACAGAAGAAGAATCAAATCAATTGGACTTATATTTAAAAAGTTATAGCCAGTCAAAGTTCTGCTTTTAATAAAAATCAGAAAAAGGAAACGGTTCGGGGGCTTACGCTTTCTCCTAGCGAAGGCATATTCAGTGGACTGCGTTTCCACTTAAGCCAGCGTGGGTCGACTCGTGGGTCACTGACAGTGGGTCCCTTGGGCCCACTGGTCAGGTTTGACCAGTCGCCCGCGCCTCCTCCTCTGGCCGAGCGGTGGCGGGGCTCCGGCGATCGGCGTCGACGAACGGCGGCTCCCCACGGGGTCCCTAGGGCAGGGATGGATCCGTTGGTCCAGGGCGGTCCTCCCTGTGGTTGATAGGCTGGCGGGGGTGGAGGGGGTCACCGGCGGCGAGCTCCGCGGCGGACGGTGGTTTCGGGAGCAATTGGGGGCTTGGGCTACGGTGGCTCCCGGTCGAGGCTGAGGTGTTGGGTGGCTCCGCACGGTCGAGGGGAGTCGGACGGTGGCGCTGGATGAGCTGGGGAGGCCCTGCTCGCGACGTTCGGCACCGGAGCGTGGCGGCGGCCGAACTGGCCGGAGACGAGGAAGAAGGCCTCCCTCCGTCGATTGATGGCTATGGGAGCACTAGGGAGATGGCCTGAGGTCGCCTGAGGGTCTAGACGAGCTCGGGGGCTCCTTTTATAGGCGGTCGAGGTCGGTTCCCGCGGCTGCGGATAAGAACGCCGGCGAACCGCCGTTCTGTAGCTGCAGGGCGACGTGGCGGCGATGAGCGCTTGCAGACGAGCTTGTGGATGAGTTCGGACTGCTCCAGAGGGCAGCTGGCGCACGCGTGTGGCTCGGGCGGCGCCGTCCAGGGCAGGAGCCCACTGTGGCCGGCCGCTAGCCACCGTGGCCGACCTGACGGCGGTGTTGTGGGGCTCCAGGGGCGGCCTGGAGCGTTCTGGTGAGTGGATGAGGACGGCCATGGCTCTGCAGGTGAGCAAAGGCCAGGGGCCAGACGCGGCGACCCGTGCGCACGCACGTGCAAAACGCGCGCTCTGGCCTTGCCCAGAGCACGCACGCCATGTGCTCGACGAAATGCCAACGCGTGCTAGAGGGCTTGAATGAGGCTGGTAGTTAACAGGTCTAGGTTAGTGGTGGCTAGGAGACTAGTGGACATGCTGGTTTGTCCAGAGGGGCAAGATCATAGTGCAAACATAAAACTATGCCACAGCTGTCCATGAACACAAGGTGCTCGACAGAATGCCATGGGCATCTAGGCAACTCTTGGGGTGGCCAAAAACTCCAGATCATAGTCTGTTTGGATGATAGAGAGGGTGGCATGGTTAGTTTGTCAAAAACAAAAACTTGTTAGTGCAAGTTTTTGAGAAAACCAATTCTGGACAGAAAGTAAAGGGCATAGTTTCATGGACCAAAAATAATCCAATGGGTCCATTCTCCTGGATTTAAGGGTTTGGTAGGGAGGACTACAAGCAGGAAAAAGAATCAAGGGTAAAAGGGCAAGTTAAAATATGGTTGCAAAAATACCAAACTGAGCCAGAGAGCAAAAGAGGATGTTTTGCTCAAATTTTTCAAAGAACACTCAAGGGTTTTTGCATAAAGTTGAATTATATGCATCTACTGACATCTCCAAAGACTTGGAAGAATTTTTAAAGAAATATTTAAATAGGTTGTAGTGCAAAATTACCAACTGGACCAGATTTGAAAATTTGGTGTAGAGCTCAAAACCTCCATTGACTAAAAGATATTTTTGCATAAAAGTGATGTGGAAACATCACATGACACCCCCAAATTTTGGTTGAAATTTTCAAGAATTTTCTGAAAGGGTTGTAGTGCAAATAGAGCTCTGAAACTTATGAAAATCATTTTTAAAGAAATAAAGCTCAGGAAAATAATTGTAGAAATAATTCTACTGATAAAAAGAAATGGTCTTGGGAAGATATACAAGTCCAACAACATTTTTGAAAGGTTTCCATCTAGAAAGAAAAACTCCAAAATTCAGAGGGACAGAGTTATCTAAAATTAATAGATAAAGCCAAAAAATAAAAATCTTGATTTCCTGGCAAAAATTTTAATTAATAAATCAAGGTCAAAATTTTGGGGTGTTACACATAATCTCATAGTCATAGGAACATGCATAAGTCATGAAGAAAGCAATAGCAATATACTAAACGGTCGTATGCTAAGCTAACAGAATGGGTCAAGTCAATCGAATCATTCTCTAATGATGTGATCCCGTTAATCAAATGACAACTCATGCCCATGGTTAGGAAACTTAACCATCTTTGATTAACGAGCTAGTCAAGTAGAGGCATACTAGTGACACTATGTTTGTCTATGTATTCACACATGTATTATGTTTCTGGTTAATACAATTCTAGCATGAATAATAACCATTTATCATGATATGAGGAAATAAATAATAACTTTATTATTGCCTCTATGGTATATTTCCTTCAGTCTCCCACTTGCACAAGAGTCAATAATCTAGTTCACATCGCCATGTGATTTAACACCAATAGTTCACATCACCATGTGATTAATACCCATAGTTCACATCGTCATGTGACCAACACCCAAAGGGTTTACTAGAGTCAATAATCTAGTTCATATCACTATGTGATTAACACCCAAAGAGTACTAAGGTGTGATCATGTTTTGCTTGTGAGAGAAGTTTAGTCAACGGGTCTGCCACATTCAGATCCGTATGTATTTTGCAAATTTCTATGTCAACAATGCTCTGCACAGAGCTACTCTAGTTAATTGCTCCCACTTTCAATATGTATCCAGATTGAGACTTAGAGTCATCTGGATCAGTGTCAAAACTTGCATTGACGTAACCCTTTACGACGAACCTTTTGTCACCTCCATAATCGAGAAACATATCCTTATTCCACTAAGGCTAATTTTGCCGCTATCCAGTGATCTACTGCTAGATCACTATTGTACTCCCTTGCTAAACTCAGTGTAGGGTATACAATAGGTCTGGTACACAGCATGGAATACTTTATAGAACCTATGGCTGAGGCATAGGGAATGACTTTCATTCTCTTTCTATCTTCTGCCGTGGTCAGGCTTTGAGTCTTACTCAATTTCACACCTTATAACACATGCAAGAACTCTTTCTTTGACTGTTCCATTTTGAACTAATTCAAAATCTTGTCAAGGTATGTATTCATTGAAAAAACTTATCAAGCGTCTTGATCTATCTCTATAGATTTTGATGCTCAATATGTAAGCAGCTTCACCGAGGTCTTTATTTGAAAAACTCCTTCCAAATACTCCTTTATGCTTTCCAGAAAATTCTACATTATTTCTGATCAACAATATGGCATTCACATATATTTATCAGAAATGTTGTAGTGCTCCCACTCAGTTTCTTGTAAATACAGGCTTCACCGCAAGTCTGTATAAAACTATATGCTTTGATCAACTCATCAAAGCGTATATGCCAACTCCGAGATGCTTGCACCAGTCCATAGATGGATCGCTGGAGCTTTCACACTTTGTTAGCTTCATTTGGATCGATAAAACCTTCAGGTTGCATCATATAGAACTCTTCTTCCAGAAATCCATTCAGGAATGCAGTCTTTACATCCATTTGCCAGATTTTTAAAAATGTGGCAATTTGCTAACATGATTCGGACAGACTTAAGCATCGCTACGAGTGAGAAAATCTCATCGTAGTCAACACCTTGAACTTTGTCAAAACCTTTTTCAACAAGTCTAGCTTTGTAGATAGTAGCACTACTATCAGCGTCCGTCTTCCTCTTGAAGATCCATTTATTTTCTATGGCTTGCCGATCATCGGGCAAGTCAACCAAAGTCCATAATTTGTTCTCATACATGGATCCCATCTCACATTTCATGTCCTCAGGCCATTTCGCGGAATATGGGCTCATCATCGCTTCCTCATAGTTCGTAGGTTCGTCATGGTCAAGTAACATGACCTCCAGAACAGGATTACCGTACCAATCTGGTGCGGATCTCACTCTGGTTGACCTATGAGGTTTGGTAGTCACTTGATCTGAAGTTACATGATCATCATCATTAACTTCCTCACTAATTGGTGTAGGAGTCACAGGAACAAATTTATGTGATGAACTACTTTCCAATAAGGGAGCAGGTACAGTTACCTCATCAAGTTCTACTTTCCTCCCACTCACTTCTTTCGAGAGAAACTCCTT
This sequence comes from Triticum aestivum, assembly GCF_018294505.1. Lineage (NCBI taxonomy): Eukaryota > Viridiplantae > Streptophyta > Magnoliopsida > Poales > Poaceae > Triticum > Triticum aestivum. The sequence continues at coordinate 539,224,085 of NC_057799.1, forward strand.
CTCTAGAAAGGATCCATTCTTAGCAACGAATGTCTTGCCTTCGAATACGTGATAGAAGGTGTACCCAACTGTCTCCTTTGGGTATCCTATGAAGACACATTTCTCCGATTTGCGTTTGAGCTTATCAGGATGAAACTTTTTCACATAAGCATCGCAACCCCAAACTTTAAGAAACGACAACTTTGGTTTCTTGCCAAACCATAGTTCATATGGTGTCGTCTCAACGGATTTAGATGGTGCCCTATTTAACGTGAATGCAGCTGTCTCTAATGCGTAACCCCAAAACGATAGTGGTAAATCGGTAAGAGACATCATAGATTGCACCATATCTGGTAAAGTACGATTATGACGTTCGGACACACCATTACGATGTGGTGTTCCGGGTGGTGTGAGTTGCGAAACTTTTCTGCACTATTTCAAATGAAGACCAAACTCATAATTCAAATATTCTCCTCCACGATCAGATCGTAGAAATTTTATTTTCTTGTTATGGAGATTTTACACTTCACTCTGAAATTATTTGAACTTTTCAAATATTTCAGATTTATGTTTCATCAAGTAGATATACTCATATCTGCTCAAATCATCTGTGAAGGTCAGAAAATAATGATATCTGCCGGGAGCCTCAACACTCATCGGACTGCATACATCAGTATGTATTATTTCCAACAAGTTTGTTGCTCGCTCCATTGTTCCGGAGAACGGAGTGTTAGTCATCTTGCCCATAAGGCATGGTTCGCAAGCATCAAGTGATTCATAATCAAGTGATTCCAAAATTCCATCAGCATGGAGTTTCTTCATGCGCTTTACACCAATATGACCTAAACGGCAGTGCCACAAATAAGCTGCACTATCATTATTAACTTTGCATCTTTTGGTTTCAATATTATGAATATGTGTATCACTACGATCGAGATCCAACAAACCATTTTCATTGGGTGTATGACCATAGAAGGTTTTATTCATGTAAACAGAACAACAATTATTCTCTAACTTAAATGAATAACTGTATTGCAATAAACATGATCAAATCATATTCATGCTCAACGCAAACACCAAATAACACTTATTTAGGTTCAACACTAATCCCGAAAGTATAGGGAGTGTGCGATGATGATCATATCAATCTTGGAACTACATCCAACACATATCGTCACCTCGCCCTTAACTAGTTTCTGTTTATCCTGCAACTCTCGTTTAGAGTTACTAATCTTAGCAACTGAACTAGTATCAAATACTAAGGGGTTGCTATAAACACTAGTAAAGTACACATCAATAACATGTATGTCAAATATACCTTTGTTCACTATGCCATCCTTCTTATCCGCCAAGTATCTAGGGCAGTTCCACTTCTAGTGACCAGTCCCTTTGCAGTAGAAGCACTTAGTCTCAGGCTTAGGTCCAGACTTGGGCTTCTTCACTTGAGCAGCAACTCGCTTGCCGTTCTTCTTGAAGTTCCCCTTCTTCCCTTTGCCCTTTTCTTGAAACTAGTGGTCTTGTCAACCATCAACACTTGATGTTTTTCTTGATTTCTACCTTTGTCGATTTCAGCATCACGAAGAGCGTGGGAATCATTTCCGTTATCCCTTGCATATTATAGTTCATCACGAAGTTCTAGTAACTTGGTGATAGTGACTAGAGAACTCTGTCAATCACTATCTTATCTGGAAGATTAACTCCCACTTGATTCAAGTGGTTGTAGTACTCAGACATTCTGAGCATATGCTCACTAGCTGAGCTATTCTCCTCCATCTTGTAGGCAAAGTACTTGTCAAAGGTCTCATACCTTTTGACATGGGCATGAGTCTGAAATACTAATTTCATCTCTTGGAACATCTCATATGTTCCGTGGCGTTTCAAAAACGTCTTTGAAGCCCCGATTCTAAGCTGTAAAGCATGGTGCACTGAACTATCAAGTAGTCATCATATCGAGCTTGCCAAACGTTCATAAAGTCTGCATTTGCTCCTGCAATCGGTTTGTCACCTAGCGGTGCATCAATGACATAATTCTTCTGTGCAGCAATGAGGATAATCCTCAGATCACGGATCCAATCCGCATCATTGCTACTAACATCTTTCAACTTAGTTTTCTCTAGGAACATATCAAAAATAAAACAGGGGAGCTAAACGCGAGCTATTGATCTACAACATAGATATGCTAATACTACCAGGACTAAGTTCGTGATAAATTAAATTTCAATTAATCATATTACTTAAGAACTCCCACATAGATAGACATCCCTCTAATCATCTAAGTGATCACGTGATCCATATCAACTAAACCATGTCGATCATCATGTGAGATGGAGTAGTTTTTAATGGTGAACATCACTATGTTGATCATATCTTCTATATGATTCACGCTCGACCTTTCGGTCTCCAGTGTTCTGAGGCCATATCCGCATATGCTAGGCTCATCAAGTTTAACCCGAGTATTCTACGTGTGCAAAACTGGTTTACACCCGTTGTAGATGAACGTTGAGCTTATCACACCTGATCATCATGTGGTGTCTCGGCACGACGAACTTTGGCAACGGCGCATACTCAGGGAGAACACTTTTACCTTGAAATTTAGTGAGAGATCATCTTATAATGCTACCGTCAAACAAAGCAGATAAAGGATAAACATCACATGCAATCAACATAAGTGATATGATATGGCCATCATCATCTTGTGCCTTTGATCTTGTGAGGCCCCGATTCAATCGTACACTAATCATACACGCAAATGTGTACGATCAAGATCGAGGACTCACGGGAAGATATCACAACACAACTCTAGACACAAATTAAAATAAAACAAGCTTTATATTACAAGCCAGGGGCCTCGAAGGCTCGAATACATAAGCTCGAAAACACAAGAGTCAGCAGAAGCAATAATATCTGAGTACAGACATAAGTTAAACAAGATTGCCTTAAGAATGCTAGCACAAAAGTAGCAACGATCGAAAAGGCAAGGCCCCCTGCCTGGGACCTCCTAACTACTCCTCGAAGCCGAACACCCCGTAGAATCATCCTCGGGATCTCTAGCTCCTGGACTCCAGCATCTGGTTGCGACAACCAGGTATAGAAAGGGGAAAAGAGGGAGAAAAGCAACCATGAGTACTCATCCAAAGTACTCGCAAGCAAGGAGCTACACTACATATGCATGGGTATATGTGTAAAGGGCCACATCGGTGGACTGAACTGCAGAATGCCAGAATAAGAGGGGGATAGCTAATCCTGTCGAAGACTACGCTTCTGGCCACCTCCATCTTGCAGCATGTAGAAGAGACTAGATGGTAAGTTCACCAAGTAGCATCGCATAGCATAATCCTACCCGGCGATCCCCTCCTTGTCGCCCTGTTAGAGAGCGATCACCGGGTTGTATCTGGCACTTGGAAGGGTGTGTTTTATTAAGTATCCGGTTCTAGTTGTCATAAGGTCAAGGTACAACTCCGGGTCGTCCTTTTACCGAGGGACACGGCTATTCAAATAGATAAACTTCCCTGCAGGGGTGCACCACATAACCCAACACGCTCGATCCCATTTGGCCGGACACACTTTTCTGGGTCATGCCCGGCCTCGGAAGATCAACACGTCGCAGCCCCACCTAGGCACAACAGAGAGGTCAGCACGCCGGTCTAAATCCTATGCGCACAGGGGTCTGGGCCCATCGCCCATTGCACACCTGCATGTTGCGAACGCGGCCGGAAGCACACCTAGCCTAGCAGGCGTTCCAGTCCAATCCGGCGTGCGCCGCTCAGTCGCTGATATCACGAAGGATTCGGCTGATACCACGACGTCGAGTGCCCATAACTGTTCCCGCGTAGTTGGTTAGTGCGTATAGACCAAATGGCCATACTCAGATCAAATACCAAGATCTCGTTAAGCGTGTTAAGTATCCGCGAAAGCCGACCAGGGCCAGGCCCACCTCTCTCCTAGGTGGTCTCAACCTGCCCTGTTGCTCTGCCACAAAGTAACAGCCGGGGGCCGTTGGGAACCCAGGCCCACCTCTACCGGGATGGAGCCACCTGCCCCTTCAGCCCCCATCTTCGAACAGTATCATAAGTAATGAAACAGTATCAAGTATATAGCATATGCCCGTGATCACCTCCCGAAGTGATCACGGCCCAGTAGTATAGCAAGGCAGACGGACAAGAGTGTAGGGCCACTGATGGAATACTAGCATCCTGTACTAAGCATTTAGGATTGCAGGTAAGGGTAACAACTGTAGCAACAATGACAGGCTATGCAGCAGAATAGGATTAACGGAAAGCAGTAACATGCTACACTACTCTAATGCAAGCAGTATAGAGAAGAGTAGGCGACATCTAGTGATCAAGGGGGGGCTTGCCTGGAAGCTCTGCAGATGAAAGGAATCTTCGGAAGCGTAGCCGTAGTCGAACACCGAAGCAACAAAGGTCTCGGGGTCTATCGCATTGTCGGAGTCTACCGAAAAGAAGCAATGAAGGGGAAACAAATAAATAACAGAGCAAACAATAGCAACACAAAATATAACAAGGCAAATACGCGGTGCCAGGGGTGAGCTAACGCAGGGATAGGTGATACCGACGAAGGGGGAAAACAACCGGGAAAGTATCCCCGGTGTTTCACGTTTTCGGACAAATGAACTGAAGGAGGAAAGTTGTGTGTTCGATATGCTAGGGGTGTGTGGCGGATCAACGGGCTGCATATTCGGATTTGTCTCATCGTTCTGAGCAACTTTCATGTAGAAAGTATTTTCATCTGAGCTACGGTTTATTTTATATGAATTTTCAAAGTTTTTAAACATTTTCTGAAATTATTTTAATTTGATTTAAATAGTAAAAGGCTATGTGTACACAGCAGAGGTCAGCCATAGCCTATGACCTGTGGGGCCAGGGGACCCTGTTGACCCAGTCAACTGTTGGCTGGTCAACGGTGTGAATAGTACATGTGGGACACGCATGTCATTCTCTCTAGTAATTTCAACACTGATTTAATATTTATACCTAGTAGTGGACCCATCTATCACTGTCTAATCGACTTTACTTATTTAGTTAACTTAACAGATGGACCCACATGTCATACTTTGTAATTATGTTAACTTAATTAAATGGAATAATTGCCTAGGGGTCCTACCCGTCAGTGTCTCAAGGGCTAATCAACAGAGCCATTTAGTCCCTAATAGACAGGGACGTGACAACCGGCCGGGGTTAGCCGTCGGTGACCTTCCCGAGCGACGGAGACTCGCCGGAGGTCCACGGGAGCGGCGGACGAGGGCAACAGAAGATACCCCGTAGTCGCGCGCATCTAGGGAGCTTCGCAGCAGGTGTTGGAGTTGCCGGAATCGTCAGGAACGACAAGTCTCGCGGTGGTGGAACCATGGCTTGCTCCGAGGTGGTGCACGGGCGCGTCACGGGCGTGTGTGGGCACGGCTGGTGGCCCCAACGAGTTCTGTGGTGCGGCGAAATTCGGCGACTGAGAAACGGAAAGGGGGAATAGGGGATCGAGGGGGGGCCTCACATCGAGCGGTAGGGGAGGTCCGCGAGCTCAGGGGAGGTCGTGGCGGGTCGCAGAGGTGGCCGACGAGGCGCGGGCGCCGGTGATGAAGCGGTCGGGCAGGGGCGACCAACATCGGCGGGTGCGCAGAGGAGCAGTAGCGAGCTGCGGGCGAGCGCCTACGTGCGCCGGCAGGCGCTGGCCACGGCCTGGTGCGGCCATGGGAGGCACGGGGCGCGGGCGGCGCCAGCGACAGGGGGCGTGCGGCAGGGGCGGGGCCGGCGACCGTGCAGTTCGAAGGAGGAGGCGGCGATGCGAGGGGGTCGGAGGTGAGGAGCTCGCCGACCAGAACAGCGACAGAGGTGGTCAGAGCAGGGCAAGGAGGGCGTGTGTGAGCGGGATCGGGTGCGGGGTCTCCTGCTCCTCTCTGCTCTCTTCCTGGCGGCATGAGGAGGGACGATGGGATCGAACGGGTGGAGTGGGGATCGCGAGGTGAGGGGCTAGGGTTAGATAGGGAGGCGGCTGGGCTGGGCCTAGTAGGCCGGCCGGTGGCCTAAGGCCCAGGGGGGTGGGGGGTTTTCCCTTTTCACTCTCTCCCTCTCTTTATTATCTCTGTTTTGTATTTCTCCGCTGTTTTTCATTTAGTTTTGCTAGCAAACGATTTTTGTTTAACACGAAATCCTACTCATAATTTCTAGCCAACACCACAAGGTGGCACAAAAAGTTTGAGGTCAAATGGAGCCGTTCAGATATTTGTTTAGTATCTAAAAGCATTTAAGTAATTGTTTTACCATTGTTTTATCTACTATTGTGTATTTAAATATTTTATTTAATTATGAGTTCTTCGCCATAACTGCTTATGATTTATTTGACACCTCCCGAACATTTTTGTTTTAACATTTGAAAACTTTTGTTGTTTGCCTTTAAATCTAAATTTGAATTCGAATCGTTTGAAGTAACATGAGATGAGCAACAGTAATCATGGTGACGTGGCATCATTAACAGGGGTTCACTGTAGTTTAATTTTCCGGGCGTCACAATTCTCCTCCACTACAAGAAATCTCGTCCCAAGATTTAAGAGGGGAAATGAGGGGGAAGAGATTTGGTTACGAAATTCTAACGGATCTTCTCGGCCTTGGTTGCTCTTCTCGAAGAGATCGATCCATTACATTGACGTCTTCATTTCTCTGCTTCACGTCATCATGGTGAAGTCGTCCTTTTCTTCGGGAACTCCAACGTACTTATGAATAGGTAAGGGGGAGCTCAACTACGACAGAATGCTTTTGAGGGAAACAATCTGGGGTTAACCTATGAATGAGCATAAGATTATCTCTCGAGTTGAACATATAAAATACATCGAGAGTAAGGTACGGAGGTATAATAATAAGTTTCAAACGGATACACAATCGTTCGATGTCTGAAACAAAGTGTGAAAGGGTCCAGAACAACGAGAATAAGTATTGCATCTGATACCAGAATAGATCACTAGGAAGGTGGCTCGTGAATTGCATACGAAGCAAAGCGCGAGGATTAACTATGGAAACAGGGTGTACATGAGAGTCTGGTTTTGATCCTGTGGAACTGTGGGTTACTGGCCCACCATGTGGGTTAAAAGTAGGAAGGGCGGTGACATCTTGCACGATCATGTAAGCAAGGCATGTCAGAGGATAGTCTGTCGGTTATGCCGGCAACAACATCGGTACCAAGGGCGAGGGACAAAGAGAACCATCTTCCTGCTCGTTGAACGAGGCGGACCAATAGGCAAAGTTCTCGTCCATCGATGGTTACTGGAATGTCATCAACATTAGTAACAGGGTCTTGCTGACAGAATTGTGCACCGAGATGTTTACATAAGCAGGAGAATATTACTGCTTAGATCATATAGATCACAAGAAAGATTAAACCAAACAATGGAAAGGAAAACATGAGTATCAGATTAAACAGAACAATGGAAAGGAAAATGTGTTTAAACACATATTTCAGTGGTATATCCTTCCCAAGGACAAGCAAAGCATGATATCCTTGACAGGATATAATGTAGAAAACCCTTTAGGTAAGGGGAGATAAATTTCATGACATTACCCATACAACGGTGTTTGGGGTAATTAATAAAGAAAATTTTGCATTATGCTTCAAATGTTATTATTGATGATCGGAGTACCACAGACATGCTTAGAGATAGCATTGGCATGGTCTTCAAGCAAAGATCAGATTTTGGATACACAAAGGACCCATCAGGAACAACTTATAGAATAAGTCTTACAATTTCCTCATGGAAGAATGGTTAACCTTGCTAAAAAGGAAACTATAACAATAGTTCCTCCGGGCAGGTGTGCTAGGCATGACATCACCTTACCAGGTCACATAGAGACCAATTTTATAACTCTTGGAAATATGTTTCAACCATCATATCTGACCGAGATTCAGATCTGATTGGTGTTAGGATAACTCAGATTCAGGATGCCTGAGAAGAAAGTGCAACACAAATTGTCGAGATGACATTGCAAGGTTCTCGGGGAAATGAACTATGGAAACGAGTTCCGAAACAAGAGTTCATCATTCAACCAAGGAGAGGATGAGGAGGTGGCTGAAGGACTCAGCGACAATTCCTTGAGATTTCCAAAAAGATGGATTTCCACAATCATGTGAACAAGGAGATAACATTTGTCAGATCAATTGATATAATGATGTATGTTCGAGGAAAACATACACAATTAAACATTGGCTGAAAGGTGCACCCGAGATATGGGCTTAGGTAGGAATGATGTCAGAATGGTGTTTCAATAACCAATGGTCTAAGAATGAAATATCGACCATTAACTTCAAAGCAATAGGGTTGCTAGAAGTACAGAACCCAAGCAGCACGGTTCACCTGTTGGTATCCCGGTTAGAATCAATACGGGGACCAAGAAAGAATGGTGAGGGTGAGAAGTATCACAATACCAAGAATTCTTAAGAGGTGGAGCAATCTCATGACATTCCTGACATAAAAGATGGTAATACTCCAAGGTAAAGAAGAACTAAGACTGGATAGCAAGGAACTCAAGGTATAACACAAAACACGGTCAAGTTTGTGTTGCACAGAAGGCAATAAAATGGTCGGTGATAAAACAAATCATCGAGGGCAAGGATGGTATTTCTCATCATGAATTCAATTGATATCTAGGAGGGAGTCAAGATGTTGATGATGATCACGACAAATTTTGTCGAGAGGCTCCACGAAGAATCAATCGAACAGCGACTGCATCAAGCAAAAGGACCGATGCAGGGATAGATTATTGGATCCATGGATATGACACCAACTCGGAACCAAGCTTATTGTTCGAGGTGGAACGATAAGACGAGGGAATCAACGTAAGCTTAGTTCATCGTCGAAGGTTGTGCTCCGGGAATAAGGAAGAGGTATCACAGTTAAAATCAGTACGATAATGATATAGCCGATCAGGCTAGGAATGATATGACGGAGTATTAAGCTTATAAGCAACGAAAATTACTTAGAGTTATTGAATCGGATTACGGAATCAATTAATTTATCGGTGTTCTCGAGTGACTAATAACTCAGAACCCGGGGAAAATCTGAAAACGGTGAGAAGCAATACTAGATGAAGACTTATAGGAAGCAACACAGTTCTTTGATATTCTCGAGATACCGGAGGGCAATACTCGAAAGAAGATAAGAATAGAGGTTGCGGAGATGTATCGATCAACCGAAGACAAGTATTTTAACTTGTCTGAGAAATGGAATCAAGGAGAAAATGTGGTCGGAACGACGATTGCAAAAAGGCCAGATCACAGATATGAGATGAACTTATACCAAGGGAATAATTAATGTAAGAGAAGCTTTAATGATATGATCTACATCATTTCCATGGGCATGAACACAAGTTGAAGGTCGACTCCCACTTCTTCAATGCATAACCTTTCATTCACTTCTCATCTTCAAAGGAGTTGTAGTGTTGAAATTTTATCTGGCGAAGTACCAGAAGAGTATGACTCGTGAAAACTCTCGGGTTCACATAATTTTAGAGAAAGTATAGGTTCAACCCATCGGGGCATATTAGAAACATATACCACAAGCTTCAAGAGTAAATATCACCAGCTTGAAAGGAGAGCATGGTTGGCCAAATCAGAGAATAGGATTTGCCAATGGCATTATGTATCAGGGAAAGAATTCCCAAAGTGATTGAATATGAAGGGCGTTGTCGTACAAAATCCAACAAAGGATCTGTCGGTCCATAACGAAGCTGATGCGAGCATCGGCACACAACCAGACGAAGAAACAATGCAAAGGCATTGGATTATAGAAGCAACTGACTAATTCAACGTTTAAATGGCAAAGGAATTATGATTTTCAAATCAAGGGATCAGGAGCAAACGCTCTGATCAAGGATGGCTAAGTTGAATAGACTTAGGGGTACAATCGATGGCAATCTGATTGGCCGAGAACCAGCTCATGTTCGAAAGACGTCTGAGCCGGAAAGATAATTTATAAGGATCAACTGATGATTGCGTGCATTCGCACACATATAGAATCAACGGACTCAAAATGATAGTGACAAAGGCTACCAATAAGATTACTATACTTATGGGATTAACAATAATGCAAGCAAGCAAGAATGTCAAGAGCAATAAGCTGCTAAGGATTTTCAGAAGATCGAATATTATTTCAAAGACCTTAGTGAAACACATAAACAACTGGGGATGAGCGGATACTCGATAAGGGCGAGAAATTATCCGTAGGGGTATTCAGGTGGCAAGGAACTGCAAGGCAGTAGGCACAAAATATTCTCGAAACAATAGAGGGGATTTCAGGGTATCTTGTTATAACAAGATCAACTAGGAATAAAATTAAGAACGGCAAGTGTATGTATTTATCCATAGGGATATTTCGGTGGTAGGGAATTGCAAAAGCAACGGGTACAAAGTCTCAAAAGAGTATCGGAGAGTAACTTCGAAATCTTCTGGTGCAGCCGGCGATCATCTGGACCGAAGGGGCTCTCCGGGAGAAAGTGTTTTCGAGAACCTAAAGTTAGATTTTAGAAAATCATTTAACCCAAATAGAAGAGAGATCAGAATCCCAGAGTATAGACGAGGAATAAAAAGATCCTACTACCACCCAATGGCGACGTGGGCCCATAAGCCACACAGCCATGTTAGTAGAAGTTTTGTACTGTCTAGACTAAACTTCAGCCAAGGAGTGTGGAAGGGGGATTCCTACAGGCAGTCGTCTCTGATAACAACTTGTGACGCCCCCGATTCAATCGTACACTAATCATGCACGCAAATGTGTATGATCAAGATCGAGGACTCACGGGAAGATATCACAACACAACTCTAGACACAAATTAAAATAAAACAAGCTTTATATTACAAGCCAGGGGCCTCGAAGGCTCGAATACATAAGCTCAAAAACACAAGAGTCAGCGGAAGCAATAATATCTGAGTACAGACATAAGTTAGACAAGATTGCCTTAAGAAGGATAGCACAAAAGTAGCAATGATCGAAAAGGCAAGGCCTCCTGCCTGGGACCTCCTAACTACTCCTCGAAGCCGAACTCCACGTAGAATCATCCTCAGGATCTCTAGCTCCTTGACTCCTGCATCTGGTTGCGACAACCAGGTATAGAAAGGCGAAAAGAGGGAGAAAAGCAACCGTGAGTACTCATCCAAAGTACTCGCAAGTAAGGAGCTACACTACATATGCATGGGTATATGTGTAAAGGGCCATATCGGTGGACTGAACTGCAGAATGCCAGAATAAGAGGGGGATAGCTAATCCTGTCGAAGACTACGCTTCTGGCCACCTCCATCTTGTAGCATGTAGAAGAGAGTAGATGGTAAGTTCACCAAGTAGCATCGCATAGCATAATCCTACCCGGCGATCCCCTCCTCGTCGCCCTGTTAGAGAGCGATCACCGGGTTGTATCTGGCACTTGGAAGGGTGTGTTTTATTAAGTATCCGGTTCTAGTTGTCATAAGGTCAAGGTACAACTCCAAGTCGTCCTTTTACCGAGGGACATGGCTATTCGAATAGATAAACTTCCCTGCAGGGGTGCACCACATAACCCAACACGCTCGATCCCATTTGGTCGGACACACTTTTCTGGGTCATACCCAGCCTCGGAAGATCAACACGTCGCAGCCCCACCTAGGCACAACAGAGAGGTCAGCACGCCGGTCTAAATCCTATGAGCGCAGGGGTCTGGGCCCATCGCCCATTGCACACCTGCACGTTGCGAACGCGGCCGGAAGCAGACCTAGCCTAGCAGGCGTTCCAGTCCAATCCGGCGCGCGCAGCTCAGTTGCTGACGTCACGAAGGCTTCGGCTGATACCACGACGTCGAGTGCCCATAACTGTTCCTGCATAGTTGGTTAGTGCGTATAGACCAAATGGCCAGACTCAGATCAAATACCAAGATCTCGTTAAGCGTCTTAAGTATCCGCGAATGCCGACCAGGGCCAGGCCCACCTCTCTCCTAGGTGGTCTCAACCTGCCCTGTCGCTCTGCCACAAAGTAACAGCCGGGGGCCGTCGGGAACCCAGGCCCACCTCTACCAGGATGGAGCCACTTGCCCCTTCAACCCCCATCTCCGAACAGTATCATAAGTAATGAAACAGTATCAAGTATATAGCATATGCCCGTGATCACCTCCCGAAGTGATCACGGCCCAGTAGTATAGCAAGGCAGATGGACAAGAGTGTAGGGCCACTGATGGAATACTAGCATCCTGTACTAAGCATTTAGGATTGCAGGTAAGGGTAACAACTGTAGCAACAATGACAGACAATGCAGCAGAATAGGATTAACGGAAAGCAGTAACATGCTACACTACTCTAATGCAAGCAGTATAGAGAAGAGTAGGCGATATCTGGTGATCAAGGGAGGGCTTGCCTGGAAGCTCTGCAGACGAAAGGAATCTTCGGAAGCGTAGCCATAGTCGAACACCGAAACAACAAAGGTCTCGGGGTCTAGCGCAGTATCGGAGTCTACCGAAAAGAAGCAACGAAGGGGAAACAAATAAATAACAGAGCAAACAATAGCAACACAAAATATAACAAGGCAAAGACGCGGTGCCAGGGGTGAGCTAACGCAGGGATAGGTGATACCGACGAAGGGGGAAAACAACCGGGAAAGTATCCCCGGTGTTTCACGTTTTCAGACAAATGAATCGAAGGGGGAAAGTTGTGTGTTCGATATTCTAGGGGTGTGTGGCGGACGAACGGGCTGCGTATTCGGATTTGTCTCATCGTTCTGAGCAACTTTCATGTACACAGTATTTTCATCTGAGCTACGGTTTATTTTATATGAATTTTCAAAGTTTTTAAACATTTTCTGAAATTATTTTAATTTGATTTAAATAGTGAAAGGCTATGTGTACACAGCAGAGGTCAGCCATAGCCTATGACCTGTGGGGCTAGGGGACCCTGTTGACCCAGTCAACTGTTGGCTGGTCAACGGTGTGAATAGTACATGTGGGACACGCACGTCATTCTCTCTAGTAATTTCAACACTGATTTAATATTTATACCTAGTAGTGGACCCCATCTGTCACTGTCTAATCGATTTTAGTTATTTAGTTAAATTAACAGATGGACCCACATGTCATACTTTGTAATTATGTTAACTTAATTAAATGGAATAATTGCCTAGGGGTCCTACCCGTCGGTGTCTCAAGGGCTAATCAACAGAGCCATTTAGTCAGGGACGCGACAACCGGCCGGGGTTTGCCATCGGCGACCTTCCCGAGCGATGGAGACTCGCCGAAGGTCCACGGGAGCGGCCGACGAGGGCAACAGAAGATACCCCGTAGTCGCGCGCATCTAGGGAGCTTCGCAGCAGGCATTGGATTTGCCGGAATCGTCAGGAACGACAAGTCCCGCGGTGTTGGAACCATGGCTTGCTCCGAGGTGGCGCACGGGCGCGACACGGGCGTGTGTGGGCACAGCTGGTGGCGGTGAGCGCGAGCGCGCAACGAGTTCTGTGGTGCGGCGAAATTCGGCGACTGAGAAACGGAAAGGGGGAACAGGGGATCGAGGGGGGCCTCACATCGAGCGGTAGGTTAGGTCCGCGAGCTCAGGGGAGGTCATGGCGGGTCGGAGAGGTGGCCGACGAGGCACGGGCGCCGGTGATGAAGCGGTCGGGCAGGGGCGACCAACATCGGCGGGTGCGCAGAGGAGCAGTAGCGAGCTGCGGGCGAGCGCCCACGTGCGCCAGCAGGCGCTGGCCACGGCCTGGTGCGGCCATGGGAGGCACGGAGCGCGGGCGGTTTCAGCGACAGGGGGCGTGCGGCAGGGGCGGGGCCGGCAACCGTGCAGGTCGAAGGAGGAGGCGGCGATGCGAGGGGGTCGGAGGTGAGGAGCTCGCCGACCAGAACAGCGGCAGAGTGGCAGAGGTGGTTGGAGCAGGGCAAGGAGGGCGCGTGTGAGCGGGATCGGGCGCGGGGTCTCTTGCTCCTCTCTGCTCTCTTCCTGGCGGCGTGAGGAGGGATGATGGGATCGAACGAGTGGAGTGGGGATCGCGAGGTGAGGGGCTAGGGTTAGATAGGGAGGCGGCTGGGCTGGGCCTAGTAGGCCGGCCGGTGGCCTAAGGCCCAGGGGGATGGGGGGTTTTCCCTTTTCACTCTCTCCCTCTCTTTATTATCTCTGTTTTGTATTTCTCCGCTGTTTTTCATTTAGTTTTGCTAGCAAACGATTTTTGTTTAACTCGAAATCCTACTCATAATTTCTAGTCAACACCACAAGGTGGTACAAAAAGTTTGAGGTCAAATGGAGCCGTTCAGATATTTGTTTAGTATCTAAAAGCATTTAAGTAATTGTTTTACCATTGTTTTATCTACTATTGTGTATTTAAATATTTTATTTAATTATGAGTTCTTCGCCATAACTGCTTATGATTTATTTGACACCTCCCGAACATTTTTGTTTTAACATTTGAAAACCTTTGTTGTCTGCCTTTAAATCTAAATTTGAATTCGAATCGTTTGAACTAACATGAGATTAGCAACAGTAATCGTGGTGACATGGCATCATCAACAGGGGTTCACTGTAGTTTAATTATCCGGCCGTCACAGATCTCCATCTCCAAAGCACCGTCATAATCACCATCGTCACCGGCGCGACACCTCGATCTCCATCGTAGCATCGTTGTCGTCTCGCCAACTATTGCTTCTACGACTATCGCTACCGCTTAGTGATAAAGTAAAGCAATTACAGGGCGATTGCATTGCATACAATAAAGCGACAACCATATGGCTCCTGCCAGTTGCCGATAACTCCGTTACAAAACATGATCATCTCATACAATAAATATAGCATCATGCCTTGACCATATCACATCACAACATGCCCTGCAAAAACAAGTTAGACGTCCTCTACTTTGTTGTTGCAAGTTTTACGTGGCTGCTATGGGCTGAGCAAGAACCGTTCTTACCTACGCATCAAAACCACAACGATAGTTCGTCAAGTTAGTGCTGTTTTAACCTTCTCAAGGACCGGGCGTAGTCACACTCGGTTCAACTAAAGTTGGAGAAACTGACACCCGCCAGCCACCTGTGTGCAAAGCACGTCGATAGAACCAGTCTCGCGTAAGCGTACGCGTAATGTCAGTCCGGGCTGCTTCATCCAACAATACCGCCAAACCAAAGTATGACATGCCAGTAAGCAGTATGACTTGTATCGCCCACAACTCACTTGTGTTCTACTCGTGCATATAACATCTACGCATAAACCTGGCTCGGATACCACTGTTGGGGAACATAGTAATTTCAAAAAAATTCCTGCGCACACACAAGATCATGGTGATGCATAGCAATGAGAGGGGAGAGTGTCGTATACGTACCCTCGTAGACCATAAGCGGAATCGTTATAACAACGCGGTTGATGTAGTCGTACATCTTCACGGTCGACCGATCCTCAGCACCGAACGTACGTCACCTCCGCGTTCAGCACACGTTCAGCTTGGTGACATCCCGCGAACTCACAATCCAGTAGAGCTTCCGGGAAGAGCTTCGTCAGCACGACGGCGTAGTGACGGTGATGATGATGCTACTGACGCAGGGCTTCGCCTATGCAACGCTACGATATGACCGAGGTGGATAATGGTGGAGGGGGGCACCGCACATGGCTAAGAGATCAATAGATCAATTGTTGTGTCTTTGGGGTGCCCCCCTGCCCCGTATATAAAGGAGCAAGGGGGAGGCGGCCTGCCAGGAGGAGGGCGCGCCAAGGGGGGAGTCCTACTCCCATCTCCTTTCCTAGTAGGAGTAGGAGAAGGGGAAAAGGAAGGAGATAGGAGGAAGGAAAGGGGCTGCTGCCCCCCCCTTGTCCAATTCGGACTAGAGGGGGACGGGGCGCGCGGCCTGCCCTGGCCGCCCCTCCTCTTCTCCACTAAGGCCCATTAGGCCCAATATACTCCCTGGGGGGTTCCGGTAACCCTCCGGTACTCCGGTATATGTTTGAAACCTCCCGAAACACTTCCGGTGTCCGAACATGGTCGTCCAATATATCAATCTTTACGTCTCGACCATTTCGAGACTCCTCGTCATGTCCATGATCATATCCGGGACTCCGAACTACCTTCGGTACATCAAAACACAAAAACTCATAATACCGATCGTCACAGAACTTTAAGCGTGCGGACCCTACGGGTTTGAGAACTATGTAGACATGACCGAGACTCGTTTCCGGTCAATAACCAATAGCAGAACCTGGATGCTCATATTGGCTCCTACATATTCTACGAAGATCTTTTTTGGTCAAATCGCATAACAACATAGGTTGTTCCCTTTGTCATGTTACTTGCCCGAGATTCAATCGTCGGTATCTCAATACCTAGTTCAATCTTGTTACCGGCAAGTCTCTTTACTTGTTCCGTAATGCATCATCCTGCAACTAACTCATTAGTTACAATGCTTGCAAGGCTTATAGTGATGTGCATTGGCGAGAGGGCCCAGAGATACCTCTCCGACAATCGGAGTGACAAATCCTAATCTCGATCTATGCCAACTCAACAAGTACCATCGGAGACACCTGTAGAGCACCTTTATAATCACCCAGTTACGTTGTAACGTTTGGTAGCACACAAAGTGTTCCTCCGGTAATCGGGAGTTGCATAATCTCATAGTCATAGGAACATGCATAAGTCATGAAGAAAGCAATAGCAATATACTAAACGATCGTATGCTAAGCTAACGGAATGGGTCAAGTCAATCACATCATTCTCTAATGATGTGATACCGTTAATCAAATGAAAACTCATGTCCATGGTTAGGAAACTTAACCATCTTTGATTAACGAGCTAGTCAAGTAGAGGCATACTAGTGACACTATGTTTGTCTATGTATTCACACACGTAATATGTTTCCGGTTAATACAATTCTAGCATGAATAATAAACATTTATCATGATATGAGGAAATAAATAATAACTTTATTATTGCCTCTAGGGCATATTTCCTTCAGTCTAATGCTTCGGAACCGCCTGCTAAGCAGTCTGTAGGTCCAGAACCGACTGCTCATCAGTACGTCGGTGCGTAGTCGCGTGATCAGCATACCAATGCATCAGCACTTCCTGCTCAGCAAACCAACGCGTTGGCACGGCCTCCTCAGCACACCGACAAGTTGGCACCAGCTGCGCAAAAACCCGACATAGCTTCAACGCATGGTCTGTAGTCCGATGCCTCTGCTCCTACAGCCCATCAGTCCGTAACAGCAGCACCGCCAGCTCAGTGGTCCGGCATGGATAAACCGTCTGCTAAGCAGTCCATCGAAGCTTCACCGTATGCTTGGCAGTCTACCTTGCAGCCAACCAGATGTTCTTCCAGAAATGCTTCAAGTACCAAGAAGGAAGTGGCCAAAAATGCTACACCCATGAGGAAGCGCAGCGGGAGAGTGAATAGGAAAGAGAACGATTGCCTATTACTTAAAGCACTCATCACCCAGAACCAAATTAACAGTAGCTTGTTCGAATCGGGGATTAATATTATTTCTGACAACATGGATGATGAAGAAGTACATTTGTTCCTTGCTAAAAGTAAAGCATACGTACTTCAAGCATGCAATTACGTCGATGGCTAGCCATTTCTTGTTGGCGAATACTTTGATGAGTGCATCTCCAGTTGCCGCAAGTTACATGAATGTTGCATGGATGAAATGTCAGCAGGTCATCATGGTTTGCTAGTCCACTATGACAGAGATTATTTCCGACATGATGTTGGTTCCATCAATGTGGGTTTCGAGCACTTACATCTCTTCTTCAACTTCAATGAGCTCGATGCCACTCTTGTTAGATGCCTGATTTTGTAAGTACTTAACAAACTCTGGTCAACTTCTCCATACAAGGTTGTAAATGATAAACAGCTAAGTGCATTTTATTCCTCTCAGGGGATTGAACGCGCATAGAAGAAATAGGGAGAGTGTGTATTTCATAGATCCTGAATTAGCAAATGGCACAACAATACATGGTAAGGACCTACGGGACTGGGCCGTTAACACGGTCGTCTGTCTCTTCGAAAACATGTCCCATGTAGAATCATTTCTCTGGCCATATCATGAACGGTAAGTCAAGTAAACAACCACGCATACACTGATTGTCTTTCAGATTTTGACATAATTCGTAAGTTCATGGCTTTCTTAATATGTAGCAATCACTTGGTATTGGTATTCATTGTTCCAAACAAGAACATAGTTTACTACATCGATTCTCTCAGAGAGTCAACAAACGCTTAGGATCTGACTCATCTTCAGCAATTCATGCATAGGTATTGAATTCTACGATGTTGAAATTAATTTGCATTCATGTCTTGTTCAATAATTGATGTTGTCAAAATTCATCTTCATTTGCAATGTGCTCGCAATGTGGAAAACTAAACCAGGTAACCTGTTCAAGAGGGAACTACCTCTGCAGCACGAGATCATTTCTCTTGTAACACACCGAAATCCGTTATTTTCGGGAAATTTATCCAACAGTCTGCAAATACCTTTTCTTACGCTAGTCAAATATTCAAGCTTCTAAATAAACCTCTTTCTATTTTGTCCAAGGAAAAAATAATACATCTAACACCGGTTAGGTTATTCCTAACAGGACAAATACATGACTAATTATGTAGAAAAAATTTCAGTGTCCTCAGCAAGAAGCAGGGACCAACCTTTGTGGATACTATGTTTCTAGACACATGATCTCCATCCGCAAATCTGCTGATAGTTGTGACAATCCTCGCGAATTAGTACCGGTAAGTCTATCTTAATTAATATCTTCTACTCCACTCATATGGCACATTCTGATCTTAAAAATACTGCAGCTCATCTTAAAACCGAGGACCCCTGAACCGCACCCGGCTGGTGAATTGCTGATGGTTCGGAGATTTTCAACGACTTCTTCCTGAATCACTACATCAATCCCACTGGTGATAATGAAGATTTCAGCATGCGTTCTCCTGAAACATAGAGTAAGAGTTAACCGCTAAACATATACGCATGGATCCATTGTTTTCCATCTGATGAGGTCTTCGTATTTCGTACACTATGATTAATTATGTAATGCATATATGTGTGGAAAAATCATTGGAATTTAGCTACCATATGTTCAATTGTAATTGTTGCGAAATCTGATGAATGTTCTTCCTGTGGACACTACTTGTTGAATTGAATATTGTGGCGAATTTGCTTTTTGCACGCCGATTCAAAATGGGATATTTTTGTTTATTTGTTCAATTGAATATTGTGGCGAATTTGCTTTTTGCGTGCCGATTCAAAATGGGATATTTTTGTTTATTTGTTCAATTGAATATTGTCGCGAATTTGCCTTTTGCATGCCGATTCAAAATGGGATATTTTTGTTTTAACCTGGCAATTGCTCCGCACACGGTTCAACTAAATTAGTGTGTGCGATCCACATCGGGAAGCATATGTCAATCGTAGCAGAACCATCGGTGATACACAGCAAATCGCAAACGATTTTCAGCGCTACTACGTGTGCGTAGGGTCTCTGGAACCGTTTGTGATATCGCATTATCGCACACGAGAACTCGGAGTAAACCGTGCCCAATGTAAAATACAATCCCAGTCGTAATTTTTTCAGGAAACATGTGGGATCCCAAACGAAAAGCACACGTCACTCTTGCCGCAACAGTCAGTGATATACAACAAATCACAAATGGTCTACAGCACTTGTATGTGTGTGAAGGGGCTCCTGAACCGCTTGTGATAGAACATTATCGCAGACGGTAATTGTTGGGAAACGTGTGCGATGGAGTCTTGCATGGTAGACGGGTTACGCAGAAAACTCGTGTGCGATGGGGGCACAAATCGCACACAGTTCATATGTTGGCCCGTGTGCCTTACATACTATTTTCCAAATGGTTCATTACGACACACTGTTTGGTTTCAATTCATCATTAGAAACGTTTAATCACCGATCCCACACGTGCAAAAGAATTTAGTGTGTCCTGCATCGCACACGATTACATTTTGGAAGGCCTCTGGATCATTGCTCCATATCCCCAACGGTTTCTGGGTCGTGTCGTAAGGACCCCCTATCGCCCACACTCACTTGGCGATGGTCCCAAATGCCGTCGCGAAAAGGGGTTAAAAACCATTTGTATAGCACCAACGCGTACCAGTGATTCCAATTTCAATCGGTTGTAATTCCAAGTCCCAATATCATCGCATAGCCTATACCATGTCAATGCCTTCTCCTTCAAAGATAAAGGGAAGAACTTCTTTTTGACTTCATCCTCGGGCAAACCTGCAAGCTTAAATAATCCACAAACTTCATCCACACAGATTAGATGCATATCAGGATGTAATGTTCCATCTCCCGCATAAGGATTAGCTAGCAGTTTCTCTATCATACCTGAAGGAATTTCATAATAAATATTTTCAGTAGGTTCAGTAGGTCGAGGGGCAACTCTTTGCTCTTCCGGTCGTGGTGAAGATACCCTGAACAAACCCCTCAAAGGATGATTTTCCATAGTGACAAGTGACAGTAAATTTCAGCACGTAATATAACTGTTTCCTTAGCAAATTCAACTTATCAAAGGCGCTTCACTCCCCAGCAACAACGCCAAAAAAGATTCTTCATGACCCACAAGTATAGGGGATCTATCGTTCTACTTTTGATAAGTAAGAGTGTGCTACTTCGTGAGCTTGCGTTGGTTTTTCCCTTGAAGAGGAAGGGTGATGCAGCCAAGTAGAGATAAGTATTTCCCTCAGTTTGAGAACCACGATATCAATCCAGTAGGATACAAAGCATAAATCACCGAATACCTACGCAAAAAATCAAACAACTTGCACCCAACGCGATAAAGGGGTTGTCAATCCCTTCACGGTTACCTGCAAAATTGAGATCTGGTAGAGATAGATGAAAGTAACAAACAACAAAGTAAATATTTTTGGCTTATAGATCGGAAAGTAAAAGATTGAAAAATAGTAGATAAGAAACTTATATGATGGAAAATAGACCCGGGGGCCATAGGTTTCACTAGAGGCTTCTCTTAAGATAGAAAATATTACGGTGGGTGAACAAATTACTGCCGAGCAATTGATAGAAAAGTGCAAAGTTATGATGATATCTAAGGCAATGATCATGACTATAGGCCTCACGTCCATGTCAAGTAGACCGACTCCTGCCTGCATCTACTACCACTACAAAAAAAGACATATCCGTGACATTTTGGGCCGAACAAAAAAAATTATCGTACTTATGACATTTCTATGACGATAACTGTGACAAAACCCGATATCATCATAGATGTGGTGGGGTCCTACTTCTATGAAAAAAATCATAAAAGAAAATGGGCTTTTCGTCCTGGGCGGGCCGGAGACGCGGCTGCATGACATTCTTTGGGCCGTCCATGACGGAAAAAACCGTGGTAGAAGCGAGGGCGAGGAAAATATCGGGGTGTTCCCGGTTACGGTGGGTGGTCGGGGCCGAGCGATGCGCGTTTCTCTCGTACACGCACGCGAGTGGGTGCGAGGCATTGGGCTCTAACTGAACCCGAGCGAGGCGTTGGGCTCTAACTGAACCCGAGCGATTGCACTGCAGGCTACGCGTTACTGAACCCGAGCGACCGATCGATGGCTGTTAACTGAACCCGATCGAGCGATTCCTTCGCTACTGCTGCTAACTGAAGCCGATCGATGCTGCCTCTGGATGAACAGTGAGCATTGCTGGGGGGTTTGGATGAACAGTTCCCGGTGGGGGTGGATGAACAGGACCCCGTGGTGTTGCCTCTAGATGAACAGGATCCCGATCGATCGAGCCGGTTGGGACTGGATGAACAGGACCCCGTGGAGGGCAGGATGAATAGGACCACCCCGTGGAGGGCTGGATGAACAGTAGACGGTGGAGGGCTGGATGAACAGTAGCCCGTGGAGAGGGCTGGTTGAACAGTAGCCGGTGGAGTAGCGCGCGGTGGAGGCTGGATGAACAGGAGCCCGTGGATGAACAGTCGCAGGTGGAGGCTGGAG
This sequence comes from Triticum aestivum, assembly GCF_018294505.1. Classification (NCBI taxonomy): domain Eukaryota; kingdom Viridiplantae; phylum Streptophyta; class Magnoliopsida; order Poales; family Poaceae; genus Triticum; species Triticum aestivum. Next base: position 539,246,014 of record NC_057799.1, read on the forward strand.
GAGGTCGACGGTGGATGAACAGTAGCCCGTGGAGGCTGGAGGGGGTCGACGGTGGAGATGAACAGTATCCCGTGGAGTCCCGTTTCGCGGTACGCCACACCCCTCCCGATGAACAGGACCCCCGTTTCGACCGTAGCGCTCCGACACAAGTCTGTTTCCTCCGTTTTGCGGTACGCCACACCCCTCCCGATCAATAGGACCCCCGTTTCGACTGTAGGAGGTCTGTTTCCTCCGTTTTGCGGTACGCCGGACCCCTCCGTATGAACAGGATCCCGTTTCGAATGTGGCCGGTTGAACACAAGGCCGTTTCCTCCGTTCTGCGGTACGCCAGGCCTCGTTTCCATCGGCTGTTCCGTCCAAGCCAGTTGGCTCCCACGCGTTCCGTTGCCTCCCGATGAACACGACGCATTCTGTTGCCTCCCATGAACACGACGATGACGCGGTTTCTCTGTTCCGACCCAGCCATGTACACAAGCCCTGGCAGTACATACGCGCGAGTAGGCATTCGAGACCCCGCCCGTATGTACATAAGTGGCCGTATTTACTTTCTTGCACCCTGGCCGTTGTACGTACGTGTACATGCTACGTGCGCACCTCTACTACGACACGTGCGCGCCTCTACATCGACCAGTATGTACGTACACGTTCGCGACCAGAATGACAACGCTACGTATGCTTCGATCAGGTGGGTCCCGACTGCTAGGCACTTCCTTGTGTGCGAAGATGTAGCTGGTGGGTCCCAGCAGTCAGGAGGGCGAATCGTTTTTTTTGCCCGGACGCACTTCCTTGCATGCGAAGATGTAGCTGGTGGGTCCCAGCGGTCAGGGGGGAACGTTTTTTTTCACGAAATACGGTGGCCCGTCCGGTGGGTCCCCACTGTCAGGTGGAGGAATAATTATTTTGCGCGTAATAAGGAGGTACTTCCTTGCTGCGGCCGTGGACCCACCTATCAGCCTCTCCACGTACAGTACTCTTCCGATGGAAGTCGTTCCTTGACCACGTTGACCACGCCGCGCCGAGAGCACCGGGGCGGTGGACGACGGTGAGGCCTAGTAAGGGGACAACGCGGAGTCGGGGTAGACATGGTAGTGGAAGCCCGCGCGGAGAGGACTACGAGGGTTCACTGGTTCGGCTGCAGTGTGAGGCTGCCGTCGCCGCAGGGCCTGGCCAGCCGTGGGAATAGTAGGGGGTGGTGAGGCCTCCGCGGCATCACAGTCGACCACAGGAGGCAGGAGCATGTGGCCCGACCGACGCTGCTTTGGGCGGCTGGAGCAAGAAGACCAAAGGTTGAAGAAGCACTACGGCCGTTGGATAGACATCGTACGGTCACTGGAGCTAGAATCGCTCATATTGACTAAGTTGACAAAGCACTCCGTCCCCGTCAACTTAGTAGGCCCACAAGTCAGCCTCCCACCAAGGTGGGTCCCAACTAGCAGGGGGAGTATTCATTTTTTTTGTGCGTAATAAGGAGGCACTTCCGGTGGGTCTGAGCTGACAGCGGAGGGAACGTTTTTTTCACGAAATACGGCGGCCCGTCCAGTGGGTCCCAGCAGTCAGTGGGGAAATGTTTTTTTCGCCAAATGCGGTGGCCCGTCCGGTGGGTCCCTGCTGTCAGGTGGAGGAATAATTATTTTCCGCATAATAAGGAGGTACTTCCTTGCGGCTGCCGTGGACCCAGCTGTCAGCCTCTCCACGACAGTACTCTTCCGATGGAAGTCGTTCCTTGACCATGTTGACAACACCATGCCGAGAGCACTAGGGCAGTGGACGACGGCGAGGCCTAGGAAGGGGACGACGCGGAGCCGGGGAAGACGTGGCAGTGGATGCCCACGCGGAGAGGAGTACGAGGGTTCACTGGTTCGGCTGCGGTGTGAGGCTGTCGTCGCCGCAGAATAACAGGGGGTGTGGGTGAGTAGAGGGATGCCCTGGCCAGCGGTGGGAGTAGTAGGGGGCGGTGAGGCCTGCACGGGAGGCGGGAGCAGGCGGTCCCGCCGGCGCTGGATTTGGCGGCTGGAGCAAGAAGATCAGAGATTGAAGAAACACGACGGCCGTTGGATTGACATCCAACGGTTACGTCTGCTAGAATCGTTTGTTGACGTATATAATAACTAAAAAAATCTTGCATACGCGTCAACTTAATAGGCCCATAAGTCAGACCATTCCCTCTTTTTTTAATAATTTATATATAGCTCATTGCGACTTCTTATGCAATTTATTGCAGTCCGTTTTTTTGGTTGGCCAGGGCCAATTTCGCATATTTCTGTGGGTTCCAAACTATTTTTAATACCGAAATGTCGAGCCAGATTTAAAGTACTTTGAAGATATATTTAAATTAGGTTAATGCCCAGTGAAATAGGAATCTGAAAATGTGAAAAAATTCAGAAATTATAAAGTAATTGCCAATTTGTCATCTGTTTTTATATTTACAACCCATTTCATATTACTTTCAAGATTTGCAGGCGTCTTGAAAGAGTTGCAGCCCATCAGGGCGTAGAAAAATAAATAGGCCTGGATTGGGTATTCTTCAGAAAAAATAAACTGGGCTCATTTTCACAAAGAAAAAATAGCTGGGCTGGTCACATGGTGAACATAAAATATAAGCCTGGGCTAGACGGGCCACAGCCCAGTTCAAACCCTGCTCCGTCTCAACAATAACAAAAAAAATACTGCTCGAGCAGCTACGTCCCAGGTGTCAGCCGATCTTGTGCTGTTCTCTTGTCTATTGACTATATACGCTCACAATGTCGTGGGTCCCAGATGTCAGGAAAACACTAGGAGGAAGCATTTTATTTTTCCATACGCTGACATGGTGGGCCCGTACTGTCATCCTCTCCACGTACTTCTGCCGATTCCTGTTGTTTGTTGACCATGTTGACAACGCGAGAGGGCGGCGCCGCGGCGAGCGCACCAAAGCGCGCGGAGGACGACGACGAGGCCTCGGACGTCGGCGTTAACGATTTAGGAGACGGTGGGGCGGCGATGCGTGCGCTGAGGCGCAGCCAGCCGTGGGAGGCGGAAGCAGGCGGCCCCGCCGGCGCTGGTTTGGTTTTGGCGGCTGGAGGAAGACAGGACTGAAGAAACACGACAGACTGTAAAAGCAGCAGGAGTACTTAACAACCTTAACTGAAACCAGCAGGGGCACTTAACAACCATAGCTGAAAGCAGTATGAGTACTTATACAGGTTCAACCGTACAAAGCACGCCTCGAACAGTGCTACTTTGCCTACAGTTAACCAAGGGTGAGGCCGCCAAGCCCAGGCAGGCCAGGCCACCCGCATCCAACCTTCTGAAAGCGGCTTCATCTCGCAATGTGGTCAATAAACAGGATATTCGCTTTAGAGCCATGGAAAAGCAGGAACATAATCTTCTGTCCTATTCTCCAAGATGGACGGGCCTTCATTATTTGAGACCACCCATGAATAAGTATCTTTTCACCTCCAAGGGGAATGGAGTAGGTCGACATAAACATCATGTTGTGACCAAGCGCAAGTCTGACCCGACCATGGTCAGGCATCTGTATAGGAACAATAGAACTGGGCAGTTTCTGTTTCAAGAAGATCACAGCTGTAAAACTGTGTATAAGCAATAGTTTATGAACAACATATATAACAGAAAACAGCTCGTACCATAAGTTTCTCGACACAGTTGGACCTGTTCAACGAGTGCAGCAGTGGCACACATATCCCACGTGGCCTTCCACCATTGAAACGCCCCACAAGGACCTCAAGACGATCAATAAAGTGTAGGAACTTGTGGATGTCGTCCCAGTCAACTTCAGTGCCATCAGTAACAGCCGAGTTGTTACAGAATAACAAACGAGCAGCCTGCTTAACTCTGAAAAAACCTACACGTGCCACCAATTATAAGAAAATATTAGTTAGAAGTAGCATCTTCGTGAGAGATTCGTTGCTACTTCTAAAGTTAAATTGTGATTAGTTAGACAGAATAGGTGGATTAAGAAGTAATCGAGGCAACAAGCAAGAACCAGATACAAAACTAACATGGATGAACAATTGGAACGACGTCGGGGTGGAAGATCGCAGTGAAGATGAGACCAGGTTCTGCTATTTCCATCAACATTCGTGCGCCAACTTTCAGTCCGTAACACTTGAGAAAGTTTATCCAAGTTCGGCCATAAAAAAGCAGCGATCTTCTTGGTTCATGAACCCAACTCGGAACTTATATCCATGGCTTGTCTTCACTGTGACCATTAAACTGGTGTATTCAGTTATGGCAAGGCCGAGCATCTTGAGTACATGTGTTCTGGCAGAGCAAATAATGCACTGCAGGAAAAATAATATGAGAACACAATGTATTCCCTATCCAAATCTAGAAATAACTTCCTCCTTCACGTCAGTGTTGACCATCGTACTGGTAGTACCTTTTATCCAAATATAGCAATCCAAATTTCCAAATTAGTCGACAGCATGTTCAAAAAAACCCCACCCTCCCGGATAGAAAAGAGGATTCTAGGAACATACTGTGCGCGTTTTAAAATCCTGTGTTAGGATGAGAAGGAACAAGTGTGGCGTCTCGCCGAGGGCGCAGAAACCTGTAGGGTCCTCGCACTTTGGGCACTGCAAATGAAACACACTAGATTCAGTAGGAAGAAAAATGCATCAACGGCGGCGGCTGCCATCCTAGGATTACCCGCGACCAAGGGACTTGGATTTATCGGGGATGGATGAAGAATTCGTACCTGGTTCTCCATGAGAAAACCCTATGCAATCGCCGAGAGGGGGTTTTCTCTGAACAAGCAGACGAGGGAGAAGGGGATTCAGGCCCAGTGAAATATTGCCGCTTCGTCCGTCCAGCTTACTGCTAAAGCTGGAAAGGGGGGGTTTGTGATTTGACGGCTCATTGGGCATTACTGCGGCGCTACGACCGGGGTGTGTCTACCGTGCAGTTGTGCACTCTAATTTGTGCATATGGCACGTGGACCCCGTTGCCGGATGCCCCACATATCAGCGAAAGGAAGTAGAAAGACAGGAGTAACTAGTTACACAAAAATATATTTTTGACAGAGAGATACTCCCTCTGTAAAGAAATATACAAATCTTTTATATCACAACTTTATACATAAGAAAAATCAAGGGGAATATATATAACATATATAATTATAAAAAACAGAGTTGTTTTTAACACAGTATAGACGAGTTGGTGATGATGGTGTGCCTGCCATCCTGCAATATAGGCCGTCCGATTTATATCTGACGGATAGGAAGGAAACTATGGCAATTTTGCAAAAAGGTACCCACACACCTCTCCACATTTGCAAATAAGGCCTTCCCTCGTTCATCCTTTTCTCTCACAAGATAAAATACTCATACAAATGCATCTTGATGTTACGTGCAACGCACGGGCATTATGGGGGTTCAGCTGAGAATATAATACTCAGACAGGCTCACGGTTCTGGACTTTGGGCCGCAGGCCCACCCTGCATGTTTGGGGGCCCATGTGTTCTACCTCAGCGCTTTTCATATTGCAAGCGATCGGTACGGCGCTGGTTTTAGATGCTGTCGCAAGGCGAATACACAAAATTGAATAAAGCACGGCAGCTGTTGGAATGAAATCGAACGACAGTTCCTAACCAGCAATGAGAGTTGCAATTCTATCAACGATATACCATGTGATAAATAATACTGTCGTATTACTTATACACACAGGACACTTGTTTCACCATGCCAGATTATTACATCAAAATCTCTCGTAGGATAGATCAGTTCGGCAGTTGCGTGCTGCTACTGAAGAATTTCAAAGTTGATTTGGACCAGCTCTCCTTGCCGAGAAAGTTCGATTTTGAGATCATCCCCTACCGCAAGATATGATTTAGATTTGAACCTTGACCATCCTTTAGCATCAATCATCATGCGACCATCCTTTGTACTTACGGTATATTGAGCAGGTTCATTCACACCAAGGCTGCGCATGGTAAGAGAAACTTGGCCGCTGTCGCCCGGATTGTTGAACGACTCCCTCGTTGCTCTAGGAATTCTCTGTTTGCAAACAAGAAGACATACCCAAACAGTTAGATCAACACAGTGAATCATGCGAAACAACATGGAAAGAAAAAAGAACGAAACACTTGGGCGGCCAATGCTTACCAAGAAGGTGGACATGTCGGTTTTTGTAAGGACTTTGGTATATGAAGTGCGAACTGCAGCCCAGTCTGTTGCCGGTGCAACTGCTCGTTCGGTTGCCGCTGCACGGGCCGGAGCAGATGCAAGTGCAAGTGTTGGTGCAGGTGCCGAAGCCGCTGCTGCTGCCGGAGATGGTGCTCCTTGTAGAGCTGGTGCCGGTGTCGGAGCAGGTGCCGGTGTCGATGCCCGATCCTCCGGTAGATCAGCCTGATCCGCTGACGCGGTCGGTGCCCAATCCTCAGCTGGATCAGACTGAGCTGCTGCCGCTGTCAGTGCTAGAGCAACTGCCGGTGCTCGATCCGTTGCTGAAGGTGGTACCGATGTGCGAGACAGCGGCGATCGTGTCTGGTCTGCTATGATCAGCTTTCTAACTTGACTAGGCTTCGTGACCGTGATCCAGTTTTTTTCTTCATTTCTTTTAAACGCGAGAAGGACTAATTGTGGCGTTTTTGTTAAACCAAACTGCAGTTCATCATAGGGATTCAGCTTGTACTCAGACAACAGACTGATCCAATTTTTTCCAGTAATATAAGTGATGGACAGTGCCTTCGTTACTGACACGACATAAGAAGTGAAACCTGCAAAAATAGCCATCGTAGAGCAAACCAAACGGTTTATTCTGTGATGAATGTCACATGGCAAAACCTGCATCGTAAAATTGCAGGAAAAGAAAGAAAACATGACATTAAATCAATAAGATTTAGACAGTAAATCAATAAGATTTACTTGATGTGACACGAGTGAATCCTTACCAGGAAATCACTATGTTGAAGTACTAAACAGAAGATTGATCGTCCAACTACGGGTGGCATGCAGGGGCCCCGCCTACTCCCACAAGCAGGACAGTCCAAAGGTCGTGACAAATCGTATGGACCGAACATCCATGGGACTGGAAATCCTGGTGGGTGCGATAAACCCTGCAATGCATACAGATATTGGAGTGTAACCATAATTGATAAACCGTCCTCACAAAAAAGATGATCTGGATACTTCAAAATATACAGACTGAATTGAGTGGACAGACATTAACATAGACCGTTCTCAGGACTGACCACACACCAAAAGCGGCAGTACTAATAAACAATACAGGGTTCACAAACACAAATCAAGTACTGAACAATAGTACTTACTACAGACAAGCAAAGTTGCACTAATTAAACTCTGCAGACTATTTCTTGCCACCGACCTACGGGATGAACCCCGCATAACTGACTAGGCCATGGACTTCGTGAGAGATGTCTACATGCACCATCACCATCTCGTCAACCTTGGAGAACCTAACAGAGTGGTCTTTCCACTCATAAACATGATCATGAAGACAGGCCGCATCAGATTTGTTGGGAAGCTTTACAAGAACCACACCCTTCGTAATCGAAGGCACAGCCAGGAAATTGTTGTGGTCAAGTACAGCCTCGAGAACACGCCTGACAACAATGCTACAGGAAAACACTAGTTCAGGACACGTGGCGACAAGGACACAACAGCTGGATAGTTTAGCAGTAGAACTCATCCTCAGGTCTTCCAGTTCACACGGCATGACTTTGAGAACTTCATCTCCACCGCGGACCTGGTTCTAATTCAAACAGAAACCATATTTTATTACTACCTCCGTTCAGAAATATAAGATGATTTTCGATATTATACTCCATATATGACTACATATACGCACAGAAATGAGTGAACAAAGACACTAGAACATGTCTTCAAAGGCATGAGAGCAGAGGGATTACTTGCAATATCCATAACACAAGTTACTGAGGCAAATATACCCTCTTCAAAGGTAGCATTGATGTTCATAAAGTACTCCCTCCGTCCCAAAATTCTTGTCTTAGATTTGTCTAGATACGGATGTATCAAGTCACATTTTAGTATTAGATACATCCGTATCTAGACAAATCTAAGACAAGAAATTTGGGACAGAGGGAGTAGTTGAAAGTAATCTATAAGAAATCAGTGTCAACCTCTCGCATGTTTTGGTCAAAAGAGGAATTTAGAACCGTCATTTGGCACACAAAAATCACATGCAAGATCACCCAGAAAGTTGTACTACTAGTACTAGTACTGCGTGTTAGATGAAAAAACACGATCAAGATCGAGAAAAAGATCGTCAAGAAGAGATATTACCTGGACTTGCTTAATGAGGGATCCCGGAGAGGGGGGCTTGGACAGGGCGATGGCTTTGAGCTTGTCTGCGGTAGTCTCGGCGGGGTGCTTGCGCTTCTTCGTACCATGAGCCTCGACGGTTTTGGCCAGAGCCATAGACATCACTTCGGCCGGTGCTCCAGCGTCCATCAAGAAACTGTCAAATAGAAATAAAAGAAAAGAAACCATAATCACAAACCCAAAAGAAGAAAAGAGAGGGAGTTATAGGATCAGTCTCGGGGTTGCAAGACCGGGCCTTGGCCAGAATCAACACCATTGATGCGCTCACCTTTCCTTCTTTGGGAGAGAAGAACAATGGCAGAAGCAGGTCGGGGTTTTCTTGAAGAAATGAGGAACAAGATGAGGGAGAAGCGAGTTGGGTAGAGAGGAAGCTGAGAGAGAAGAGTGAAATGATGGTTGCTTCGTCCGTCCAACTTACTGCTGGAAAGGAGGGGGTTTTGTGATTTGACGGCTCATTGGGCATTACTGCGGCGCTTCGATCGGGGTAGTCTACCGTCACTCTACTACGGAGTAATTTAGTGCACGGCTGGTGGACCCCGATGCTGGCTGTCCCACACGTCGGCGAAAGTGAGTAATTTAGTGCATGGCTAGAGGAGGATCCGCATGGTAGAGCGTGTCCACTGTTTTTCTGAAGAAAAAAATGATTACAGCAAGCGTTTCCACTCTTACGACGGAGGAGTGCGAAACACGGCAGCCACTTGAACATACACAGTGCCCCTACTACTAGGCATGTGCAGTGGTTCATACGTCAGTACTACATAATCTTGTTGCTAGTTTAGTAAGATATGACGGCAACAAATGATGTTGTGCGCATGTCAACTATATGAACAGTAATGTAGTAACATAGTACCGCTTTCTCGACTGTCCGGTCGAGAATGAACGGTGAGATCAATGTTAACAAAACTAGGTCTACAGCGCACGGCGAGTACGGTGCTTCAGTACTCCACGAAACATGAACCATATGAAGCACGAATAGTGTTAGGCAGGGTGAATGAAGGGTGCACGGGATGGGAGCAAAAGTTCCCTTCTCGACCCACTTTTGGGTGTTTGGCAGAGTGCATGAAGGGTGCATGAGTCCACACTAGTAGGTTAACACAAATACATGAAGAGGAAACAACTACTTAATGTCTTTTTGCTAATTAATAGCATTGCATGCAATAAACTAACAACTGCATGTCATGCTTATTAGTCTCAAGTCATTGAAAGCATGCACGGCCCACGTCTCTTATTGGTTGATATGTCACAAAACAAGAAACGGGGAGGGAGTTAATGTACCGTGCTCAAGTGTTTTGGGATTATTTGGTTTTTGTAAGGTGACTTACACACCTAGACAGAGGGAGTATATTGAGATGAGAATGGAACCAAACACACCCACACGCATTGTGCTACGGTGACTGATCTACACCGTCTGAATTTGATCCAACGGTCATGTTGCGCCGAGACATGGACATGCCCATGCAGAGGGTGCATAAGCACCATCGAAGTCCCTTTGCTTCTCGAGGCACACGACGTTGGTGATGCAAGGGGCCAAACGACTGAAAGGCAATGCAATCTACGGGAAGGCAGAGGGAGCCAGCCGAGGAGCGGGGAATCTTTTGGTTTTCACCATGGTAAAACACCAGTCGACGACTTCTCACATCAGGGAGCAGTGGGTTTTACAGGCGGAGTCATCGTGACTAATTGCTGCCGCGCCTGCTCCCGTCAATCAAAAAATTAAAAATCCTGCCGCGCCTGCTCCCGTCAATCAAAAAATTAAAAATCCTGCCGCACTCAAACACCAGAGCAACGCCGCGGTGGATATTTAAATTTACCTGCCGGCAAGTAGATAAAAAAAGGGGTGAAAAACAAATGTGGCGGCGGCCTAGCTAATCGGTCGAACTAGCCCAACTAGCTAGCCACCGTGCTTCACTGATGTACTCGGCGGGAAAAGTGGTCTTTCGTGATTTGACGACTCATTTTACTTGCTTCGGCGAAAACACGCGGTAGGGCGTCCCACGTCTGGAAGAATATATGCGTGCACCACCCGGGAGGACCCCGAAACCGCGCGGTAGGGTGTGCCATGTCTCGGCACGGAGGAAAAATGTGCGTGTAAAAATTTACCGTATCAGACGTAGTACCTATGGTTCGACCTCGGGACCCAGCCAGTCGGTCGAAAACACCCCACTAGCCACACAGCTTCATCATGCTAACATGGCACGGAGGATAGGTGTGGTTAGCTCCGTCTCGACCAGCCACAACGTCTCTTGTTCTAGCCGATTCTCCTATTTTCCAAGCTTTTTTTAGTTGTAATAACACCACAGCAAGCTAGTGCCACTCTTCGTGTGTGCCCGTGCAAAGGTTAGACGATGGAGAGAAGAGAGAGATCGCAGACCTGGGACCCACCAGTAAGTGAGTCAACGGTCATGCACGTGTTGACGAGGCACTCCCTCTACTCTACTCAACGTAATACTGTATAAAATCAAGTTATGGGACAAAGCCAACAACCGTTGTTGTTTCAGGCTATCGACTTACGCTTTGTAGTCCAGGTTGCCAGTTCGAATCTCGTCTTTCAGATTTGTTAGTTTTAGGTCCAAATTTGATTAATGACAAGTGGGACCCCCGTGTGTTGTTCCGATATTCAGTGTAGGATGTTTTTTTTTGAACAAACACTTTGCGCGGTTAGACAAGTAACGGCACAAGTTACACGTATTTTGCAAGTTTACGAACAAAAATGACTGCGGCATAGAATATCGCATCCACCCCGCAGCTTAGATGCTATGGTGATACGAGTTTTTACATCGTTGGAAGTGAGGTCCAATGGCTTGGGAGTAGTCTTTGTAATTATGCGGAATTTCCAAACTCTCCAAAGGTTTTTTGCAATTAAAACATTCAGGCCTCGTGTGTGCCTGCATCTTGGATCCAACGGCTCCCCGTTGCTCATATTAGGTGCTCCCCGTAGCTTAATTACCCGCTACGGTGATATGAGCATCTAGGTCGTATGATCAGTGATCAGATGGCACATGCATAGTAGTTGTACTTTCTGCGCAATTCCCAAACTCTCTCAGCCGTATATTGCAAAAACATTCAAACCTCCTACTGTGGGCCGTTAGATCTTCGTGAACTCGTATCACCATAGAATCTACGGTGTGGGAGCACCTCATATTCTCCCGTGGAAAAAAACATAAGGTGCTTTCGCAGCTTGGATGCTATAGTGATACGAGCTTCGAGGTCGTTTGATCTGAGATCCAATGGCATCTGAGTAGTCTTTGTGCTTGTAAGCAGTGGCCGAACTCTTTGGGGGCTTTTCTGCGAAAAACCATTCGAACCACCGAGGAGGTGTTGGGTCACAAATCCAACGGCTCCGAAGAGCTTGTATCACCAAAGCATCTAAGGTGTGGTAGCACATGATATTCTTACATACAGGAGAATATGATGTCCTCCTTCATCTTAGATGCTACGGCGATACGAGCTTCGAGGTCGTTGGATATGGGATCCAAGGGCATCTGAGTAGTTTTTGTACAAATTGTGTGCAATTCTCAAACTCATCAAGGTTTCCTGTAAAAATACTAAGACATCATGTGAGCTGCTATATCTCAGATCTACAAGCTCCAAGCAACTCGTATCGGCATATAGCATCTAAGGTATGGGGGCACATGATATTCTCCCGGGGAGGAGGGGTGGGTGAGGGAGTCCTAGATTAGGGGGTCCTCGGACTGCCAGACTATATACTTTGGTCGGACTGTTGGACTATGAAGATACAAGATTGAAGACTTCGTCCCGTGCCCGGATGGGACTCTCCTTTGCGTGGAAGGCAAGCTTGGCAATTCGGATATGTAGATCTCCTCCCTTGTAACCGACTCTGTGTAAGCCTAGCCCCCTCCAGTGTCTATATAAACCGGAGGGTTTAGTCCGTAGGACAAGAACAATCATAATCATAGGCTAGCTTCTAGGGTTTAGCCTCTACGATCTCGTGGTAGATCAACTCTTGTAATACTCATATCATCAAGATCAATCAAGCAGGAAGTAGGGTATTACCTCCATCGAGAGGGCCCGAACCTGGGTAAACATTGTGTCCCCCGCCTCCTGTTACCATCCGCCTTAGACACACAGTTCGGGACCCCCTACCAGAGATCCGCCGGTTTTGACACCGACATTGGTGCTTTCATTGAGAGTTCCACTGTGCCGTCACGATAAAGGCTTGATGGCTCCTTCGATCATCGGCAATGATGCGATCCAGGGCGAGGTTTTCCTCCCCGGACAGCTCTTCGTATTCGGCGGCTTCGTACTGCGGGCCAACTCGCTTGGCCATCTGGAGCCGATCGAGAGCTACGCCCCTGGCCATCAGGTTAGGTTTGGAAGCTTGAACTATACTGCTGACATCCGCGGAGACTTGATCTTCGACGGATTTGAACCCATGTCAGGTGCGCCGCACAGTCACGATGAGCACGACTTAGCTCTGTCATCGGACGGGGAGATCACACCTGTAGCTACTCCGGCCCTCAATCCGGAGCAGATTGCGCCGTCCGAGGGCGGGTGGATGGACCCCACCACGGAGGCCGCACACTCAGTGGCGATAGAGCCGAATACTGACTTCACCTCCTATGAGACCCGTGTTGCCGGACACTTGGATTCGTCCCCGGCCACGGGCTCCGAACCGCCTGCGTCCGTGCCTATCGAATCTGATTGGGCACCGATCATGGAGTTTTCGTTCGCGGATATCTTTCAGCACTCACCACTAGGCGACGTGCTAAACTCATTAAGGTCTCTCTCCTTGTCAGGAGACCCTTGGCCAAACTATGTCCGGCTGGAGTGGGATGCGGACGACGAAGAAATTCGCTCCCCACCCACCACCCACTTAATAGCCACTGTTGACGATTTAACCGACATGCTCGATTTCGGCTCCGAAGACATCGACGGTATGGACGACGATGTAGGAGACGAACAGGAACCACTGCCCACAGGGCGCTGGACTGCCACCTCATCATATGATATACACATGGTGGACACCCCCAAACAAGGCGATGGCGATAAGGCAACGGAGGATAATCCCTCCAAGAAGCAATCCAAGCACCGGCGTCAGCGGCGCCGCTCTAAGTCCCACCATAGCAAAAGCAGCGATACCGGCACAAGAGACAATAACGCTCCGGATAGTGCCGAAGACGAAGACAATCCCCTCCAGCCAGGCCTCGAGCGGGAGGATGGACAAGCTAGCCCTCAGGAATAGGCAGCAGACGGAGAATCGGAGGATGACAATTACATGCCTCTCTCCGTAGACGAGGTGAGCCTCGGCGACGAAGAATTTATCGTGCCTGAGGATCCCGTCGAGCAGGAGCGCTTCAAGCGCCGGCTTATAGCCACAGCAAATAGCCTGAAGAAAAAGCAACAACAACTTCGAGCTGATCAAGATCTGCTAGCGGATAGATGGACTGAGGTCCTGGCGGCCGAGGAATACGAACTCGAGCGCCCAACCAAGAGTTACCCAAAGTGTAGGTTGCTACCCCAACTCGAGGAGGAAGCATTAAACCCCACACTAGCAGTGTATGATGCGGCTGATCGGCCACCCCGTGGCCAAGACAGAACGGCATATCAACCCGAAGTCCAGCCCACACCCCGTCGCCAGTCAAACAAAAACACCAAGGCCTGGGGCAACACGCAGGACCTGCGACACGTATTGGAAAACAAAGTAGGACATACAAGATCGATCTACGGATCACGGGGGCGCGCCCTAACGCGTGACGATGATCGTCACGCCGGATATACTAAAAGCAAATCCGGCCGGGCTGAATACAGCAGACAAGACTCGTATGAACTGCGTCGTGACATAGCCTAGCACAGAGGTGCCGCACACCCCCTATGCTTCACTGATGAAGTAATGGATCATGAATTCCCAGAGGGATTTAAACCCATGAACATTGAATCATATGACGGTACAATAGACACTACGGTATGGATTGAAGATTTCCTCCTCCACATCCACATGGCCCGCGGCGACGATCTACATGGCATCAAGTACCTCCCACTAAAACTCAAAGGACTGGCTCGACATTGGCTGAATAGCTTGCCAGCAAACTGCATTGGCAGTTGGGAGAACCTGTGTGGCACCCCGGCTCAGAGCGACCGGTTTACCCTACATTGCCAGCCCAGAGATCATGTCTTCTGGCAACACACAACATATTGGTACAGAAAACAACCGCTTTATTGATGCTAGCGGAACAGAGTTCATATTACAATAGTGGTCGACGCCAAGCGGCACACTCGATGCGGCGGAACAATATGTACATTATTTAGTGAACATAAAGGGGCCTCGACTCGAACAACTACGTGGCAGCGGAATAACGTCGTAGAGGAAGCTCCATATCACAGGGACACTGATGTGGACACAATCTAGACTCGAACAGCGCTCCTTTCCAACGAGACTTTCCTGAAATCTGGCATGACATGCCAGGTCAGTACATTGAATGTACTTGCAAGCTCACAACAAGCATAATCATAATGACAAACAATATCATGATATTTAACCAATTATTAATAATGCAACATTATATGTCAACATGCTGTGATCAAGCCCGAACGTCCCTCAGGACAGCTTACCAACTGTGATCATCTCTGGACCACAAACACACCACCATAGTGGTGTTTCTCAAGAAGAACTCGTGATCCTTACGGTGATCACAACCACGACCATCATTTGGTCCCAAATACCTCCATGGCCTTTCTGCTATCCATTGACAATGCAAAGTTCATAGCTTAGTGTGCAATTTTTATTAAACATTGACTCATGGTGGGACCTAGTATGAGGTGTCCGTGACCATGGACGCGGCTATCAATAGATTATACACTCTGCAGAGGTAGCACACTGTACCCACACCACGGAACCCATGGCCTCGCATTCCCATTCGGGTGGACCAACGGCATTCCGACAAAACCCCTCCATTGCCACAGCACTCTCCCGGCCACTCCGACCCAAATCCCCAACGGGCTGGTCCTGGGTGGCCCCGTGTCTACCAAAGACACCCCGACCACCGTCGTGGTCAAAACACTCCCACTCGGGGACTCAGTACCATAATCTCATCAACAAGCACACAAGATTATGTGTGCTTACCGGGCCAGGGCAAACACGACATAATCTTCCCTAGATGGAGGCACCGACCAGAGGCCGTGTCAATGGACCGAATCAAGGCCTTGCCACAAAGGCAAATGTGGTTGCACTGGAAAGAAACTCGATTCAGCGGCACCATGACCCAGTCAACGGTATATTCAAGTTGAGTTATATTCAGGATTAACTTTAAACTAAAAATGACCGGTGTCATAGCATGCCACGAAATGCAAAACAACACATGCATCACATATTGATAAAAATGACCGATGTCATCCATATGCACACCAAGCATAAACGTCAACAACTCATATTACTCTACTTGCTCAAAATGACTCACAACTTAACCAAAATATTTTGCAACAAGTTTTATTAATTTCCTACGCAAGAAAGTAACTCCGATAAATTTTTCATATGCTTGACCAAAAGATATCATTATCAACAACTCTTAATTTCTTTATCACTAAGTTGGGTTCAAACATTCTGTAAGACAAGTAATATGATTAAACAATTATTTAACAGAATATTTTCTAACAAATTTTTATCATTTTAAGAATGCAAACACAAAGCTTTAAATAATTACTAACATGCATAACAAAATTATTTCTAACATCACCTCAAATAAATTTTAACTTGCTTTACCCACTTAAAATAGTTTCAACTATTCTGTAAATCAAGCATAACAACTGACCAATACTTAACAGAATATAAATAATTCAATAATTATTTAAATACATGGGTTAATCATTTCATTTAAGTGAGAAAATCACAAATATTGAAATGGCATCATAAAAATGTTGATGTGGCTTGCCTTAGTGCAGATGAGGTTCACAAGCCTCCTGGTGATCCTCAAGACAAGCTTCCTGGTGATCCTCAAGACAAGCCTCACCTTTTGAAAATAATTTTAAACACAAAAAGAAAATATCAAGAACACTTCTGAAATTCACCAGAAATTCTAAACAGCTCAGAAAAATCTCATCTTTGGTGAGCTGTTAGATTTCCTTTCAAAGAACACAATGCAAAAAGAATCATCTCATTTGGACTTATGGTTAAAAAGTTAAAATTGTTTGAAGCTCTCTGGAATATATATGAATTTGAGTAAAAAGAAACAGTTGGGGGGCTGACGTCGAAGGCGTAAAGCCTAGGGGCGCCACCACTCGTACCGCTTCGCGCGTGTACTGAGTGGCTGACTAGTGGGCCCCGCTAGTCAGGTGGGGGAAGAGGGAGAGAGAAACAGAGAGGGCCGCGGCTTCGCCGGAGCTCTCGCCGGCGACGAGGGCTCCTTAGCCCAAACGAGAGGGAGGGATTGAGAGAGGGGACGATGGTGCACCTGCCCGTAACCGTAGCATGGCTAGGGTGATCGGACGGCGTCGGAAACTAGCTCGCAAGCGGAGGCAGAACGTGGAGGTCGCCGGAGTTGAGGAAGACGGCGAGCAGAGGTCACTCCAGAGGCTCCAAGTGGGCGAGATGGCCTCACCGGAGAGAGGCGGAGGCCTTGGAGGGGTCGCCCAGGCCTGGGAGGGGCTGGAGCTACCGCGGTGACCAGAGGGGATCGGCGGCCCGAGGCCTGCCCGGCCGGGCTACGGCTTCCTAGTCGATCGTGGGGTGTGTGTGAGTGCTGGATGGTGCTTGAGGAGGCTGGGGGTGGCTCTATTTATAGGCGAGCGGCGAGGGTGCTTCGGGCTCCACCGGTGGACACCTGTCCATGGCGCCCGGCGACGAGCGGCATCAGTGAGAGGGGGAGAAGGCGACGGAGGTCACCCGGCCACTGTGGGCGAGCGGAAACAAGCACAGGATCAAGGGGATGGCGACGAGCACAGTGCGCTCCGCACTGTTGGGCTGGCCGGACCTTGCCCGTGCTTGCTGCGGCGAGCTCCGGCGTCTGCGAGTGCCAGGGAGGAGTTAAGGACGTCGAGACGATGATGGTGGCGGGGTTTGGCATGGTTGGGCAGGCGGGGGAAGCGAGCACGCCCGAACAGAGCGCTCGGCGTCACCCAGAGCGCTTCGACACGCATGCCTGGCATCATGGACACGCGTGGTCACCGCACGAACTCTCTCCTCAGGCCAGCCTTCGTCCAAAAATCATGTCTGGCATGTTGTTCATGGTAGTTTTGAAGTTTACCACGGTTTGGTTTGGATCCAGGTGCAGTAGAGAAGATTTTACAAGCCAGGTAAGTTTCTGGTCAGTAACTTTGTGATGTTACTATGGTCAAATGGCTGGGAGTTTGGGGCTGTGCTCTGGAGGCTAGTTATAAGTTACTAAGGTAAAGATGCACAAGAAAGTTCAGGTCAAATGGAGCAAGTAAAATGGTAGTTGCTGTAGAAACCACCATTTCTGTCCAGAACAGAAAAGATTTTCTGTAGCAAAAATATTCCAAAAAGTGATGAAATATTTTTGCTCAGGGAGGTGCCCTAGGGTCCCTAGAATATTTGTGAATTATCTTAGAATTGTCTGAGCCATAAAAATTAGGGTTGCCTTGAAGCAAACAGATCTGGCTTAGGGTTTTTGAGAGAAAATGAATATTTTTCATTTAAGAAAAATATTCCAAAGGTTATTTTGTGGTGGATCAGAAGTGAAGTGATGGTTTCGGAGAGAAGTGAACACTTGGGTGAAAGCCAAGGAAGCCCAAGTGTTTAAGTCCAAATGAAAAGATTCAGAAACTCCAAGTTTCAAAAACTTTCAAATGAAATTTCTAGCAAATAAGAAAGGGCAAAAATCAGGCTGTCACAACCCCCCCCCTACTTAGAATGAATCTCGTCCTTGAGATTCGGCTGCTTGGGAAAACCACTCTGGATACTGACTCTTAAGGAACTCTTGCTGCTCCCAAGTTGCTTTTGACTCGGTGTGATGCTCCCACTGAACTTTTAAAAAATTTCTGACTTTGCTGCGAGTGACCCTTTCCACTTGATCCAAAATTTTGGTCAGTTCTTTCTTCATAAGTTAAATCCTTTGCCAATTCTATCTCAGCCATTGCAGTCCTTTTCTCAGGCGGGGATATGCAGCGTCTCAATTGCGAAACATGGAACACATTGTGAATTTCTGACAACTCCGGGGGTAGTTCTAGTTGGTATGCAACCGTACCCACTCGAGACATAATTGAGAATGGACCAATGAATCTGGGTGCCAGCTTTCCACGAGTCTGAAATCGCTTAACTCCTTTCATAGGAGTGACTCGGAGGTACACATGTTCTCCGGGTTCAAAACTGACCTGCCGGTGCTTTGCATCATAATAACTCTTCTGACGGGATTTGGCCAATTGCAGTCGGTCTCTGATTTCCCTGACTTGTTTCTCGGCTTCCATCATGAGATCGGTTCCGAAGGTATGGCTATCTCCAGCTTGAGACCAATTTAGAGGAGTGCGGCACTTATGAGCATATAGAGCTTCGTAGGGTGACATCTTTAGACTGGTCTGGAAACTGTTGTTATACGAGAACTCGGCGTATGGCAAGCAATCTTCCCAGTTCACCCCGTTGGCTAGCACACAGGCTCGCAACATATCTTCGAGTATTTGATTTACTCGCTCTGTCTGACCGTCCGTCTGGCGGTGATAAGCAGTACTATATTTTAGTGATGTCCCCAAGGCTTGATGGAGGCGGGACCAGAATGCGGAGGTAAACAAAGAACCTCGGTCGGAAGTGATAGTCCGGGGTACCCCATGCAGACTGACGATTCTGGCTACATACAGTTGCGCCAGTTCATTTGCTCTGTATCTGGTGCTGACCGGGATGAAATGAGCAACCTTGGTTAGGGTGTCCACTATAAACCAGATTGCGTCTTTGCCTCACTGAGTCCTAGGCAATCCGGTGATGAAGTCCATGCAAACATCATCCCATTTCCATTGTGAAACTGGCGGTGGTTGGAGAAGTCCGGCTGGCTTCGGATGCTCTGCTTTCACCTTGTTGCATATGTCGCAACAGGCTACAAAATAGGCAATGTCTTTCTTCATCCCATTCCACCAGAATATTTGTTTAAGGTCTTCATACATTTTCATACTTCCCGGATGAATGGAATACGAGGATTCGTGTGCTTCTGACAAGATTTTCCTCTTCAAGTCCGGTTGATTTGGTACACAAATTCGTCCACGCAATCGGAGGGTACCGAAGTTGTCCTTGAACAAATCTGGGGGCTGCCTTGCATGTTTTTGTAGCTTGGCGTCATCTGGCTGGGCCTTGCGGATTTCCATCTCAAGTGTGGGGGTAACTTCCAAAATATTAGTGAGGCCAGCATCCACGATGACCAAGTTGAGCTGAGCGATCTCCTCCTGAAGTTCGGTAGGCAATGATTTTAACATGACATTTAAGCTGACGGGCTTTCGACTGAGCGCATCGGCAACGACGTTGGCCTTGCCTGGATGGTAATTTATTCCAAGGTCATAATCCTTGACCAACTCTAACCATCTTCGCTGACGGAGATTTAAATCTGGCTGAGTGAAGATGTACTTGAGGCTTTTGTGGTCGGTAAAAATTTGGCACCTTTTTCCAATGAGATAGTGTCTCCAAATTTTTAATGCATGAACCACTGCAGCCAATTCCAAATCATGAGTAGGATAATTTCCCTCATGTGGTCATAGTTGTCGTGATGCATAGGCTACTACCTTGCCGTCTTGCATCAATACACAACCAATACCTTGTCTGGAGGCATCGCAGTATACGTCGAAGCTGCGATAAATGTCTGGAAGAGTCAATATGGGTGCGGTTGTCAGATGCGTCTTTAGCTCATAAAAACTCTTCTCATAGTCCTTGGTCCACTCAAACTTTGTATCCTTTTTGAGCAGTTCCGTCATAGGTTTAGTAATTTTGGAAAACCCTTCAATGAAACAACGATAGTATCCAGCTAATCCAAGGAAACTCCGGATCTGTGTTACAGTCGTGGGCGGTACCCAATCGAGCACATCCTTTACTTTGCTCGGGTCCACGGCTATGCCTTCGGCGGATAGTACATGCCCGAGAAACCCAACTTGCTTGAGCCAAAATTCGCACTTACTGAACTTGGCGTATAGCTGATGGTTGCGGAGCCATTGTACCACTGCCCGGAGGTGATCCTTATGCTCTTCTTCACTCTTGGAGTAAATGAGGATGTCGTCAATAAAGACTACCACAAATTTGTCGAGGAAGTCCATGAACACCTTGTTCATCATATGCATGAAGAAGGCAGGGGCATTGGTGAGACCAAAGGACATCACAGTATATTCGTAAAGACAGTATCGTGTAGTGAATGCGGTCTTAGGAATATCTTCCCTTTTAATCTTGAGCTGATGATACCCGGTCCATAAATCAATTTTTGAGAATACTTTAGCCCCACTGAGCTGATCGAACAGATCATCAATCCTTGGCAGTGGGTATTTATTTTTGATGGTGACCTCATTCAGCTGGCGATAATCTATGCACATACGGAGACTGCTATCCTTTTTACCCATGCAGGTGACCCCCACGGTGAAGAGCTGGGACGAATATAACCTTTCCGGAGTAATTCATCAAGCTGTTTCTTTAGTTCCACTAATTCTGATGAGGGCATCCGGTAATACTTCTTGTATAATGGTGCGGTTCCAGGCACAAGATCTATGGCAAATTCCAGTTCCCGATCTGGTGGCATGCCTGGCAGTTCTTCCCGAAACACATCAGGGTACTCACTGACCATAGGAATAAATTCCAATTCGACCACAGCAGTGCACACTAGTTCTGGCTTGGGTATATGCTTGCGAGCATAGAATTTGGTGAGCTGCCCATTCAGACTGGTTAAATTGACTTCTCGGGTTGCGCAGTTTATACAAACTTGATATTTGGTCAGCCAATTCATTCCCAATATAATATCCAACTGTTCAGACTCAATGATTATCAGAAGATGTTGGAAAGTGGACCCCGTTGATATTGCTCTCCAGATCACGGCAGACTAGATTGCTCTTGATTATAGATCCCGGGGTTTGTACCAGCATAATTTTGCCCAAAATTGTGCAAGGAAAATTGTTTTGGGCGGCAAAACTCCGAGAAATAAAAGAATGGGAAGCCCCAGAGTCAAATAAAATTACTGCAGGTATGTCATTAACAGAAAACATACCAATGACGACTTCTGGCTTCTCTTGGGATTCATCGGCGGAGATATGATTCACGTGCCCAGTGAAGTTTTGCTGGGTTGGCCCTGACTCCATAAAGTTGACTTGTGGCCTGCTCAGCGCATTCACCTTGTGGTTCTTGGGGCACTGTTTGGCATAATGTCCAGGCTGCCCGCAAGTGAAACAAGAATTATTGCGCTGCCGCTCCTCATGCATTGGATTGGCCCCAACATTCTTGACTTGAGTGGTGGTCTTGTTAACATTCTGCTGCCAATTTGGCCGGTATTCCACCTGAGTCTGCTGCCAGGTACGAGGCTTTTGCATAGGTTGCCCATCCTTCTTTGGCTCAAACATGCGCTTGTTGTCGTTAACAGGCCTATTATCTGATATAAGCTTGTGTTCCCATTCAGCAATGAATGCCTTGTCTACCAGAGTTTGGAAATCCGTGAAATCAAACATACTGAGAGCACACCGAAGTTGCGGATTTAAACCTCCAAGAAATCTGTCCATCTTCCTTTCTTCGGTGGCTACGTCATACAGAGAGTAACGGGCCAGATGATTGAAGTTTTGCAGATACTCAGCCACAGATTGATTTCCTTGGACAAGCGCGAGAAATTCACGCTACTTGGGCTTCATAACTCTAGTAGGGATGTGATATTTGCGGAACTTATCCTTGAATTTTTCCTAGGTGACTTCCTCATCAATCGGCCACATGGCTTTTGTATTTTCCCACCATATGGCAGCTGCGCCTTCAAGGTAATGGGTTGCAAATGGGACTTTACCATTTCCTTCAGTACGGGCGATCTCAAGCTTTTTCTCCATGGTGCGCAACCAATCGTCTGCATCCAATGGGTCAACAACCTGACTGAAATTGGGTGGATTGGTCCTCTAAAAATCTGACAGCTTTGAGTGATGACCATTTTGATTTCCATTTTGTCCAATTATAGCTTGCACACTTCTCAATATTTCAATCAGATCATTGTTCCTTTTTTCTTCAAACATACGCAGAACTTGCTCGGTGGAGGGAGGATCAGGCGGAGGAGGTGGTGGCTGAACGTACGGCACGGGAGAATATCCTGCATGTCGTGCGGAACGACGAACAGGAGTTCCCTCACGAACGTTGCTACTGCCGCCTCCCCGCGTCATCCTATTGAGTATTTTTCCCAAGGCAACGAAATTAAAGTCCCATCATAATTATACATAGACTCATACATGAAAATTCAACAACCTGACTGGTTCCACTACTCTCATACATGAAGCATCATGACTCGTACAACTACATCCGTACACCATCTAGACGACTGCGAATACTCAAAGACACTACTGCTCTGCTGGTGCTGCGGTGTCCTCCCCTGAAGCGGTCTCAGATGCCGAACTGACGTGGTTAACGGAAACCTCCGGGTTTAAGGTAACACGACGACGCTGCCTCGAGGGCTCTCCCTCAAGGGCAGGGGTAGGATGAAGCATCGGGGCTGTAGGAGTATCAAGAAGTGAGACCCACTCGGCAGGAGTACTGAGAGGGTTCACGGCCGGAATGCCTGTGCTACTCGGGGGAGTAACCGGCGAAATAGGGGAGCTAGAGCTAACTGGGACATAAGGGGTAAATCCCAGTGAGGATGGAGTAGTGGTGGATCTAGTAGTGACCAAGGTAGCGGCTAAAGCAGTACGGGCACGAGTCAGCTCTCGAGCCAGCTCGTGGATCATCAGATAGCTAGCAGTGATATAGCGAGCAAGATGGCTAGCAACACTATCAGACTCCGGGTTAACGAGGGGAAAACGGACACGACCGTTGTCGTGCAGAGATGGGTAGTAATAGAATCCTGGGTGATGCTACATTTGAACCTCGGTATAACGAAGCTTGACAAGGACCTCAAATGCAGCAAACTGGACAACCTAAGAAGCGGTGGAGGCGTAACCGCTCTGAGAAGTGCGAGTGTAAGAGCCGGAATCGGAACTGGTGTGCAGAGTAACCATTGCGTGATACTCATACACTGAGTCTGCTAGACGCTCCCGGTACACACGGTAGACTGGTTCATCTCCGTGAGAGTACAACCGACACCACATGTTGCGGAGAAGGTGCGGTGACGTGTACGGCATCAACTGCAACTGGCACGGATACGGCACCGGAGCCATCTACACTCACAACCATTAACAGGTTAGCATAAAAATAATAATCAAATGACTACAATGCAACAACCAGCTATAACTGCTACCGACACTCACATTTACTCGTGTCTAGCGTCCAGTTAACACGTCATAGTCTAGCGTGGCCTACAGTCAGCGCGGCTCTCGTACCAACCGTTGTGGCACCTCGGCTCAGAGCGACCGGTTTACCCTGCATTGCCAGCCCAGAGATCATGTCTTCTGGCAACACACAACATATTGGTACAGAAAACAACCGCTTTATTGATGCTAGCGGAACAGAGTTCATATTACAACAGTGGTCGAGGCCAAGCGGCACACTCGGTGTGGCGGAACAATATGTACATTATTTAGTGAACATAAAGGGGCCTTGACTCGAACAACTACGTGGCAGTGGAATAACGTCATAGCGGAAGCTCCATATCACAGGGACACTGATGTGGACACGATCAGACTCGAACAGCGCTCCTTTCCAACGAGACTTTCCTGAAATCTGGCATGACACGCCAGGTCAGTACATTGAATGTACTTGCAAGCTCACAACAAGCATAATCATAATGACAAACAATATCATGATATTTAACCAATTATTAATAATGCAACATTATATGTCAACATGCTGTGATCAAGCCCGAACATCCCTCAGGACAGCTTACCAACTGTGATCATCTCTGGACCACAAACACACCACCATAGTGGTCTTTCTCAAGAACAACTCGTGCTCCTTACGGTGATCACAACCACGACCATCATTTGGTCCCAAATACCTCCATGGCCTTTCTGCCATCCATTGACAATGCAAAGTTCATAGCTTAGTGTGCAATTTTTATTAAACGTTGACTCATGGTGGGACCTAGTATGAGGTGTCCGTGACCGTGGACGCGGCTATCGATAGATTATACACTCTGCAGAGGTAGCACACTGTACCCACACCACGGAACCCATGGCCTCGCATTCCCATTCGGGTCGACCAATGGCATTCCGACAAAACCCCTCCATTGCCACAACACTCTCCCTGCCACTCCGACCCAAATCCCCAACGGGCTGGTCCTGGGTGGCCCCGTGTCTACCAAAGACACCCCGACCACCGTCGTGGTCAAAACACTCCCATTCGGGGACTCGGTACCATAATCTCATCAACGAGCACACAAGATTATCTGTGCTTACCGGGCCATGGCAAACACGACATAATCTTCCCTAGATGGAGGCACCAACCAGAGGCCGTGTCAATGGACCGAATCAAGGCCTTCCCACAAGGAAAATGTGGTTGCACTGGAAAGAAACTCGATTCAGTGGCACCATGACCCAGTCAACGGTATATTCAAATTGAGTTATATTCAGGATTAACTTTAAACTAAAAATGACCGGTGTCATAGCATGCCATGAAATGCAAAACAACACATGCATCACATATTGATAAAAATGACCGACGCCATCCATATGCACACCAAGCATAAACGTCAACAACTCATATTACTCTACTTGCTCAAAATGACTCACAACTTAACCAAAATATTTTGCAGCAAGTTTTATTAATTTCCTACGCAAGAAAGTAACTCCGATAAATTTTTCATATGCTTGACCAAAAGATATCATTATCAACAACTCTTAATTTCTTTATCACTAAGTTGGGTTCAAACATTCTGTAAGACAAGTAATATGATTAAACAAGTATTTAACAGAATATTTTCTAACAAATTTTTATCAATTTAATAATGCAAACATAAAGCTTTAAATAATTACTAACATGCATAACAAAATTATTTGTAACATCACCTCAAATAAATTTTAACTTGCTTTAACCACTTAAACTAGTTTCAACTATTCTGTAAATCAAGCATAACAACTGACCAATACTTAACAGAATACAAATAATTCAATAATTATTTAAATGCATGGGTTAATCATTTCATTTAAGGGAAAAAATCACAAATATTGAAATGGCATCATAAAAATGTTGTTGTGGCTTGCCTTAGTGCAGATGAAGTTCACAAGCCTCCTGGTGATCCTCAAGACAAGCCTCACCTTCTGAAAATAATTTTAAACACAAAAAGAAAATATCAAGAACACTTCTGAAATTCACTAGAAATTCTAAACAGCTCAGAAAAATCTCATCTTTGGTGAGCTGTTAGATTTCCTTTCAAAGAACACAGTGCAAAAAGAATCATCTCATTTGGACTTATGGTTAAAAAGTTAAAATTGTTTGAATCTCTCTGGAATATAAATGAATATGAATAAAAAGAAATAGCTGGGTGGTGACGTAGAAGGCGTAAAGCCTAGGGGCACCACCACTCGTACCGCTTCGCGCGTGTACTGAGTGGCTGACTAGCGGGCCCCGCTAGTCAGGTGGGGGAAGAGGGAGAGAGAAACAGAGAGGGCCGCGGCTTCGCCGGAGCTCTCGCCGGCGACGAGGGCTCCTTGGCCCAAACGAGAGGGAGGGATTGAGAGAGGGGACGATGGCACACCTGTCCATCCCCGTAGCGTGGCTAGGGGTGATCGGACGGCATCGAAAACTAGCTCGTAAGCGGAGGCAGAATGTGGAGGTCGCCGGAGTTGAGGAAGACGGCGAGCAGAGGTCACTCCAGAGGCTCCAAGTGGGCGAGATGGCCTCACCGGAGAGAGGCGGAGGCCTTGGAGGGGTCGCCCAGGCCTGGGAGGGGCTGGAGCTACCGCGGCGACCAGAGGGGATCGCCGGTGAGCTCGAGCTCGGGGACGGCAGCCCGAGGCCTGCCCGGCCGGGCTACGTCTTCATACTCGATCGTGGGGTGTGTGTGAGTGCTGGATGGTGCTCGAGGAGGCTGGGGGTGGCTCTATTTATAGGCGAGCGGCGAGGGTGCTTCGGGCTCCGCCGGTGGACACCTGTCCACGGCGCCCGGCGACGAGCGGCATCAGTGAGAGGGGGAGAAGGCGACAGAGGTCACGCGGCCACTGTGGGCGAGCGGAAACAAGCACAGGATCAAGGGGATGGCGACGAGCACAGTGCGCTCTGCACTGTTGGGCTGGCCGGACCTTGCCCGTGCTCGCTGCGGCTAGCTTCGGTGTCTGCGAGCGCCAGGGAGGAGTTAAGGACGTCGAGACGATGATGGTGGCGGGGTTTGGCATGGTTGGGCAGGCGGGGGAAGCGAGCACGCTCGAACAGAGCGCTCGGCGTCACCCAGAGCACGTCGACACGCATGCCTGGCATCATGGACACGCGTGGTCACCGCGCGAACTCTCTCCTTAGGCCAGCCTTCGTCCAAAAATCATGTCCGGCATGTTGTTTGTGGTAGTTTTGAAGTTTACCACGGTTTGGTTTGGAGCCAGGTGCAGTAGAGAAGATTTTACAAGCCAGGTAAGTTTCTGGTCAGTAACTTTGTGATGTTACTATGGTGAAATGGCTGGGAGTTTGGGGCTGTGCTTTGGAGGCTAGTTATAAGTTACTAAGGTAAAGATGCACAAGAAAGTTCAGGTCAAATGGAGCAAGTAAAACGGTAGTTGCTGTAGAAACCACCATTTCTGTCCAGAACAGAAAAGATTTTCTGTAGCAAAAATATTCCAAAAAGTGATGAAATATTTTTGCTCAGGGAGGTGCCCTAGGGTCCCTAGAATATTTGTGAATTATATTAGAATTGTCTGAGCCATAAAAATTTGGGTTGCCTTGAAGCAAAAAGATCTGGCTTAGGGTTTTTGAGAGAAAATGAATATTTTTCATTTAAGAAAAATATTCCAAAGGTTATTTTGTGGTGGATCAGAAGTGAAGTGATGGTTTGGGAGAGAAGTGAACACTTGGGTGAAAGCCAAGGATGCCCAAGTGTTTAAGTCCAAATGAAAAGATTCAGAAACTCCAAGTTTCAAAAACTTTCAAATGAAATTTCAAGCAAATAAGAAAGGGCAAAAACCAGGCTGCCACAAACTGGAAGATGCATTCCTTGACAACTCCTAGGGCACTTATGTGCGACCACCGGATGCTGATGACTTGAGTCACGTAACCCAGCAGCCAGGGGAATTGGCCAGGAAATTCTGGACCCGGTTCCTAACTAAAAAGAACCAAATTGTTGACTGCCCAGATGCAGAGGCCTTAGCGGCATTCAAGCATAAAATCCGTGATGAGTGGCTCGCCCGGCACCTCGGCCAAGAGAAGTCGAAGTCTGTGGCAGCCCTCACGACACACATAACCCGCTTTTGCACGGGCGAGAACAGTTGGCTGGCTCGCAGCAACAACACATCAAGAAATCCCGGCGATTCAGATGCCAAAGATAGCAACGGCAGACCACGTCGCAACAGACACAAGCGCCACAACAACAGCGACAACGCCGCAGAGACGGCAGTCAATACCGTATTCAGTAGCTCTAAATCCGGTCAAGGGAAAAAGCCGTTCAAAAGAAGCAATCCCGGCCCGTCCAGTTTGGACCGCATACTCGATCGGTCGTGTCAAATTCACGGCACCCCCGATAAGCCAGCCAATCACACCAACAGAGAATGCTGGGTGTTAAAGCAGGCCGGCAAGGTGAATGCCGAAAAGAAGGAAAAGGGGCTGCATAGCGACGACGAGGAGGAGCCCCGGCCGCCGAAGACAGGAGGACAGAAGAAGTTTCCTCCACAAGTGAAAACGGTGAACATAATATACGCGACCCATATTCCCAAGCGAGAACGGAAGCGTGCACTAAGGGATGTCTATGCGATGGAGCCAGTCGCCCCAAAGTTCAACACATGGTCCTCTTGTCCGATCACTTCCGATCGCAGGGACCATCCCACTAGTATCCATCATGGCGGTTCTGCCGCATTGGTCCTTGATCCCATCATTGACGGATTTCACCTCACTCGAGTCCTTATGGACGGTGGCAGCAACCTGAACCTGCTCTATCAGGATATAGTGCGCAAAATGGGTATAGACCCCTCAAGGATCAAACCCACAAAAACCACCTTTAAAGGTGTCATACTAGGTGTAGAGGCCTGTTACACGGGCTCAATCGCACTGGAAGTGGTCTTTGGATCTCCGGACAACTTCCGAAGCGAGGAATTAATCTTCGATAACGTCCCCTTCCGTAGTGGCTATCACGCACTGCTCGGACGAACCGCATTTGCTAGATTCAATGCAGTACCGCATTATGCATACCTCAAGCTCAAAATGCCAGGACCTCGCGGGGTTATAATAGTTAATGGAAACACATAACGCTCGCTCCGCACAGAGGAGCACACTGCGGCCCTCACAGCGGAAGTACAAAGCAGCCTTCCGAGGACAACCACCAATTCGGCGAAGAAGCCACTGGAAACCTTCAAGAAAATCCGGAGTACCCTGCAACAGGATCGCCAGGCATGTTCCGAGCTTGCCGAGCAATTCGGCCTCCGTCCTAGTCCCAGTCAAACGGCGAAATTTGTGCCGCGCGTACATAATTACGCACTCAAGATACCATGGGCACTAGTGGAGGCACGGCCCACAATGCGGCTCAACCGCCTCAGGGCCCGTACATCTTTATCATTTTCTCTCTTTCAGGACCCTACTCTCTGGAAGCTCTTTCCAACAGCCTGATCATTGGACCCATTACGGGAAGGAAATACCAAGGAAGCAAGATGCTCTGACGTACAAGGAAATCCCCAGGTGGTCTCTGATAATGATCGATATACCTGTTTTACATACCCATACGCAGCTTGCCCTTGGATAGGACATGTCAAATAGTCCTATTTTTTGCTTATTGCACAACTTGTATCCGTACGCTTTGACGCATTATTTAAATAACAATGCATAGCGTTAGCCTATTATTGCATTTCCTTTTTCCCTTGCCTGCTTATTTACGACAAATTGCACCCGTACATTCTGGTACGACCAGTGCGCCAGGGGCTTCAGTGTACCCCATCACGCGGCGTGAAAAGTCCGAACACTTTCGACAGTGCGGCACCCCGAACTTATAGCATTATATGCATCAGCTCCGAATCATGTCTTGGGTCAATAGTTGGGTTTGCCCGGCTCCCATGTTTTGGTACCTTACGTTCCGCTATATCGGCTAAGGTAGCGCTGGGAGAACTACTGCGATTATGTCCCGGTTCTTCCGGACGAATACCTCAGTAGAGAAAGCCGAAAACTGACTATCATGATGAGGCGAGAGCTGGTCGCTGTTCGAGAGGTTTCAAATCCTTAAAGATTTCTTCCGCTTCGGGCGAGGAGTTGGCCTTGTCTGATTTAGGCGTATATAGCGCCCCAAGTTCGGCCTTCCGAATACTAGGGGCTTCGCCAAAATTTAAAATTGTAGACTTCTATGGCAAAGTGAGAGTGATAAAGCTTTATAGTCTGATTGCCTGGTTCGTTGTGCTGAACACCTCCTTCAAAGGACCCAAAATTGGGATAAAGAGTGATCAGGTTTATCCTGAACACCTCACTACTAGTTACATGGGGGCCGAAGCCAACGACTGGACAACTCTTAGATTTTATAAACGGCAGCACAGAAGGTAATATTTTAAATTAACAAGCGTTGCATAGCGCAGATGAACTCGTTTCATATTACAGGATCACATGAGTACATTCATTCAAATATTATATCCTTAGCACATTCCTCCACCACAAGGCGAGCACCCTTCAGGACACTGCCATAATACTTTTCGGGGTGGCGATGCTCCTTGCCCTCCGACAGCCCTTCCTTCACCAGCTTTTCGGTGTCAAACTTTGCCCAGTGCACTTTCGCCCGGGCAAAGGCCCTGCGCGCACCCTCAATGCAGACGGACCGCTTTATGACTTCAAACCGTGGGCAGGCATTCACAAGCTGCCTTACCAGACCGAAGTAGCTACCAGGCAGGGGCTCGCCAGGCCACATCCGGACTATAAGACCCTTCATGGCCTGTTCGGCCGCCTTGTGAAGCTCGACCAGTTGCTTCAACTGGTCGCTCAAGGGCATCGGATGTTCGGTCCCAGTATACTAAGACCAGAACAACTTCCCCGTCGAGCTCCCCTCCTTGGCCCGGTAGAACTCCGTGGCATCCGACACACTGCGGGGTAGATCTGCGAACGCTCCTGGAGAGCTCCGAACTCGGGTAAGTAAAAGGAAAGTTTCCTTCACATGCTTGCTTTGCATAATGAATGCCTTACCCGCCGCTATCTTCTTAACCGCCTCAATTTCCTAGAGGGCCTTTTGGGCTTCGGCCTTGGCATTTTGTGTGTTCTCGAGGGCCTTCGCAAGCTCGGACCCTTGCGTCTTCGAGTGACGCTCCAAGGACTCGTACTTCTTGACAAAATCCTGGAGCTCTTGCTGCACCTCGCCAACTCGGGCCTCTGGCTTCTCTCGCTCGATGCGCTCCTTGGCCGCTTTGTCTTCGGCCTCGGACAGCGCCTTCTTCAGGGCCGCCACTTCGTTCGTGGCCCCTAGTAAAATTCATGATGATCCTATTATTCAACAACCACATTTTTCTTTATCAATATACAGACGGGGTATCACTTACCTTTGTTCTCTTCGAGCTGCCTCTTGGTAAGGCCGAGCTCTTCCTTGGACCGCTCAAGGTCCCGCTTCAGGGCAGCGACCTCCGCAGTACGAGCGGCAGCGGCCAGCAGTGAAGCCTGCTTATTCACATAGATGCCTTCTCATTAGACTCCTGCGATTATTATTTGATCCTCTATTTGGTCTTTTTCGCGAACGCCAAACAGAGCATCAGGGGCTACTCTCTATGCTGTAACATTTTCTTATAATTTGATTACTTACCTCAAAGCTTGTTAGGAGGCTGGCACAGGCTTCAGTCAGTCCGCTCTTGGCGGACTGAACCTTCTTGACCACCGCACTCATAACAGTGCGGTGCTCTTCGTCAATGGAAGCGCCGGAAGCGCTTCCAGCAAGTTGTCCGATGCTTCTGGATGGATAGAGGCCATCGGCACAGACGGCTTGCCCTCCTTAGCGAGGGGTTGCCTGACAGAATCCGGAACCACTGGAGGTTCCGGCGCAGTATTCGGCTAGGGGCTAGACTTGCTGCCCCCGGCGTTAGGTCCCAGGGGAGTCTTGCCCCTCATGCGCCCAACGCCTAGAATGTCGCCTTGGGGTGCCTCTGGAACTGTCTCCCCTTGGTTCAATGCCCTTTGAGACAACACCTCGGTGTCGTCCGTAGGGCAGGGGGAGGAGGCGGTCGGGAGTGAATCGCTGTTCGTATCCGACAGGCCCAAAGAATCATCCGAAGAAGATACGTCGATATGGGCTCTGGATGGACTGCATAATCATGTTCGGCGTGATAAGAAGCAATAAAATAAAATGTACCAAGAACTATTATGGTAGCCAGATACTCACGACTTCGCTAGGGGCTTGTCCCTGGGTAACCATTCCTCGTCGCTGAAAGCGGCCGTCGTGGAGCAATCCGTACGGAGGGTCCTTCCCTTCTTGGACCCTTCGGCCTCCCATGATGGGGCGGCCTTCCTTTTCCAGTCTCTCCCCCCGCCCCCGGCTGGGGGGGAGAACTTTCCTCTTCCTCCTCCTCGTTTTCGTGGGAGGAGTGCTGTGGCACCCCGGCTCAGAGAAACCGGAATGCCCCGTATTCTAGCCCAGACATCGAGGAGAAGTCTTCTAGAATACGGCACTGCGTAGCATAGAACAAACCAGCTTTTTATTATTACACGAATGTGCATACAAGGACTCCGATATTACAATAAATAACATCGGCACGACGACACTACGCCATCCTCAGTTGCTCTATGCAAGCAGCAGAACAACATCGAAGCAGTGGAAAAACTTCTAGCAGCGGAACAACGACGACAGTGGTGAACTCCACTCCGCAGGGACTCTGGCTGGAACGCTTATCCTAGCTCAAGAACACAGGAACAACACCAAACAAGCAAGCAATCCAGGCACGACCTGCCAGCTGGCATGACACGCAAGGTCAGTACATTGAATGTACTTGCAAGCTCACAATAACCAGAAGCATTCAAGACAAACATCAGCATGGGAATTACAGGTTAAGCAGGAATTATCATGAGATCATCAGGATAAGATGGCATGAACAATATGAACATAACATCTCTAGGACAATATATGATCATGGTAGGAACATATAAATCTGATGATACTAGCATGCAACATGATGACACTACATGCATCATTTATTCTGTTTGGGTTACCTCGTAACCATCACATGCATCACTTACCAACCTCGGACATACACGATCATCGCAGGATCAAATCAAGCTTGGTATAAACAATACCGTAGTAATCATTAAATGACCACAAGGAGCTTGATCTTTAGCCATGATTCTCGCACAACATCACGAATATCCAACAACTCGGTATCCTCGATACCACGGTGATCATTCCGGCGATCACAACCATGACCAACACTTGGTCTTAAACGGTGATCTTTCCGGCGATCACAACCAACTTTTCTCATCATCGAACCGGGGTTGTAATTAATCAAGTTATTATTAATATTGTTGACTCACGGTGTGACCGACATGAACTGGGCCCTTATCCACGGGCGCGGCTATCGATGGATTTAATATACACTCTGCAGAGGTTAGTACACTGTACCAACACTACGGAACCCATGGCCCCGCACTCCCATTCAGGTGGACCAACGGCGTTCCGACAAAACTGATCTACTGCCATGACACTCTCCTGGCCATACCGACCCACTCCCAACTGGGCTAGTCCTGGGTGGCCCCGTGCCTACCAAAGACACAACGACCACCGTCGTGGCCAAACGTCCCTCGCGGGGACCGGATCCATAAAAATAACAATAACAGGCACACAAGGTTATGTCTTCTTACCTGATCAGGGTACGCACGCCCATAACCTTCCCTAGTTGGAGGCACCGGCGAGAGGCACGACAATAGACCCAGTTAGGACCTTCCCATAAAGGTAAGCGTGGTTGCACTGGTCAGTTTCGATATGGTGGCACCA
Organism: Triticum aestivum; assembly: GCF_018294505.1. Classification (NCBI taxonomy): domain Eukaryota; kingdom Viridiplantae; phylum Streptophyta; class Magnoliopsida; order Poales; family Poaceae; genus Triticum; species Triticum aestivum. The sequence continues at coordinate 539,279,423 of NC_057799.1, forward strand.
TGACTCAGCCAACAGTTGTTCAAGTTCAATTTAATCCGGTTAAACTTGAATGCAATATGCTGAGCCATGATAAAATAACATGATGCATATACAAAGCATGAGCATGATATCAACATAAGCACGGGATGCAACATAACTATCCACCATATCAACTATGAATAATCTCCAACCGAACATGGCATAATGACGAGCATAAATATTACAAGTGCAACACTACTCATAGCATAACATGACCACTAGCATCAACCATAAATACCATGCGAGAACTCATCAATAACATTACCGAGTAACACTTAATACTCTAACAGCAAAGGAACAACGCATATTAACAGTACTCAGGAACCGACGTTAGTCATGCACCGAAGAACATGACCAACCCAACATGTACTACTATCAAGCATGGTAATATGAAAGTAATATTAGTAACTAGCAGGGCATGATAACCAGGTGCATAACAACATAACAAGCAAGTAAGCACTAACCCAGAAGCATTACCGAAACAACGATAACCATATTTTAAACAAGCAAACATTAAAAATATTCAAGTTGAAAACTGTGGTTACTGCATGACTATCATGCAAGTGTGTATTGTGGCTTGCCTCGGGGTGAAGAAGACACCGGGGAGAAGTGCGGTGAAGCCGCGGAAAGATTTGAAGGAAACATTTCTCTCTCGGAGGGGCTGTTTATGTGCAAGGGAAAAAAGGTCATTTTCACATTGTCAAACCATAGTGAAAATGAAACAAATAGAACGGGCTCGACGAAACGAAGACGTGGGCGTTGGATTCACCTCATTTGGAGTTGCGGTTGAAAAGATATGAATGTTTTCCTGCCAGGGACCTATCTGTAAAGAAATCATCACAAACAGGCCCTCGGCTGGAAAAACAGAAATTGTACTACGGAGAAATACGCCTTCTTCTCTGGAAAACGTATTCTCACTGCAACAGAGAGAAAATACGCTTTCAGGAAAGGAAAACGTACTTTGTCCGAAGTAGAGGGAAAATACGCTTTCTGGAAACGAAAACGTACTCATGAGTTTACGCCTCCACTTAATCCAGTCAGCAGGGGCGGGGCCCGGCCTAGTCTCGCTGACATGCTGGGCCCGCGGCCAGCTGGCAGGGAGGGGGTCGTCTCCTTCTTCTCCTCGCTCTCGCCCGCGCCTGGCCGAGGCGGAGCCGGCCCCGACGGCACTCGCCGGCGGCATAGTCCACCGCAGGTGGTGCCCGGCCTACCCATGGATGCAGGGGAACGAGATGGAGACGACCTTGGGGATAGCAGTCGCCGGAGATGGATGAGGCGACCGCAGTTTTGGACGGCGGCGTCGGGCAAATGCGGGCATGGCGCTCCGGGCCACTAGAAGAGAAAGCGAAGAGTTGGGGAGGCTCAGGGTACTCCAAGTGGTCTAGTGGAGGTGGAAGAAAGAGGGGAGGAGCCCGAGGCTGCTCGGATTCGAGCGGAGCCCGACGGCGGCCATGGCAGCAGAGAGAGGTGGGGAGGGGCTCTGGAGCTCGAGGGAGAGGCCAGGGAGGTTGCTGGAGATGAGGCAAAGGCGATGGAGTGCTCGGGAGAGGCTCGGGTGGCCTTATATAGGCAGAGAGGTGAGGTGTCACGCTGTCATCGCCGCGGACACGCGACCGGCGCCGCGGACGCGTGTGCACGCGCATGGGCTCGTCGGGAAGGCGACGGGGAGACGCGGGGAACGGACGAGGGCAGGGCTCACGGAGACGAGGCCGAGCTCGTGGACAAGAGGAGAAGAAGCCGAACGCCATAAATGCCCAGTTAGCACTGTGTGCTCATGGACGCGCGGCGGCTTGCGTCGGTGAGGAAGCTGCCGGAGGGGGAGCGGGGTCCAGGTGATCGGCGACGACGAGAGGAAGACAAAGGACATGCTCACGCGCGCTAAGACGACGAGGGGGAGAGGGGCCCGAGCAAGAATCCATCCTGGGCGCGGCCAACGGCAGTAGAGCGCGCGCACAGGCTTGCCATTAACGCGGTCACCGCGTGCACTGGCATGTAGCGGGGGAGATGAGCTGGAGCGTGTTGTCTAGTGGCAATTTCATCCGGGGTAGGTTCCTATTGCGGTGGTAGTTTGGTTAAAATCACTCTGGTTAAATGGTTATCAAGCTCTGAAGTTTACTGCAGTAAACTTGGGTGAGCACTGGTGATCAACAGGAAGGTGATTGGTAGAAATGGAGTTGTCTGGTAGGTTTAGGGTAAGAAGGACTTTCCCTTGGTATCTTGGAGAGGATTAGGATCAAGATTTAATGTAGTTGCTTAACAACCACATAAACTGGTCCAAAAACTAGATTAGGATGATGCACTCTGATGAAGCATCAACTTGAGCTCAAATTGGGCAAGGCAGAGTCATTTGGTCCTATGAAGATACTCAAAAAGTCTCATACCAATTGGCCTAGCCAAACTGGTACTTGCTTCACAAACATCTCCTCTGGACAGAAACTTGCAAAAATTCTAGAGGACAAATGGCTTGATGAAACATTCCCAAAATGGGTGGAGGTAGGTTATATGGATAATAGAAAGCTTAGAAAAATTGGCAGCCATAATGGAGCAAGATAAAATATACTTGCTTCACAGACTGAAAATTTGGGCAGAAACTAAGAATTAAAGGTGAGCTCACATGGAGGCATGACCTGAGCTCTACTTTGGTGGAGGGCTATGATATGATGATATGAGGGATCATGCAAAATGGCAACTCATTTGGATATGCCTAGCTTGCACCTCCTTCACAAAGCTTCTTTCTGGATAGAAACTTTGGCAAATCATAATTAAATAATTACTAGGCAAATGAGGTTGCATTTTGGCATGTGGCAATGATATGAACAGGAAAAGGTGTCCAAGGAGTTTGAGGTCAATTGGGAAAAGGAAAATAGCACTTGCTTCACAATGTGCCATTTAGGGCAGAATAGGAAATGAATTATTTGAGCATGATGATAAACATGACAAATGAAATATTTTTGCCATATTTGATAAAGATATGACCCAAAAAATTTATGAGAATTATTTGGGAATTTTAGGAGTGATGTAAATAAAGGTTTCTTCACAACCTAGGGCAATTTGAGTTATTCCTTTAATAGAAAAGGAATATTCCCAATAAAAAGAATATTGGGATTTGGGCTAGGATGAAAATGACAAGGTCTAGGGAAGCATTTGGGAATGACAAGCCACTCTGGAAGCAAAGAAGAAGGCATCTTCTTCAGTTTCCAGACCACATAGCCACGGAAAAAGGAAACTCAAGCAAAAACCTCAGAAAAACAAAAGAAAAAGAAAGGGCCAAAAATCAGGCTGTCACAAACCTTACCCCCTTAAAGAAATCTCGTCCTCGAGATTTGGTTGCTCAGGGAACAAGTATGAAGATACTGACTTAAGGAAACCGTTTCCAACTCGGGTATCCTTTTTCTTATTTTTGTTCCCACTAAATTTTTATCTGACTGGCCCTGGGGTGGTTTGCTTTAATATATCCATATTCTGACAGATCTTACCTTGCTTGTTCATGCTTATACAGGCTCCAATTTCTTTTTAGATCTGCTGACTTAGCTGACTGTGATTGATTCTCACGACTGAAATATATGTCGGTCTCACAAATCCAAGAGTGATTTCCGCTGGGTGTGTCATCCGGCACTGACAATCTTTCATGAAGTGGTGATCAGATTTTTCTAGTGGACACCCAAGCTCTAACTCCTTGCATTGGGTTTCTCCACTAAATGCAGGTCCTTCGGGTTCCAAACAGTGAGTTGGGTCATAACCGCTTTCCTGACAGATTCTGGCTTATCGCGGAAGTTTCTGAATCATCTTAACTGGTTCCACTGTCTTGAGTATCGGATCCGTACCAAATATTTGATTGTCGCCTGCATCACTGGTCTTGCTCCTTCATTATTGTTTTCTTGGTCTGGATCCTTGGCTGAAAGAGCTGGGTCATATTGCTTCTTCGTATCACCATAGGTACTGTTGGTGCAATTTTTCGGCAATCGTAGCTTATCCTCATTTTTCTGACAGGGTACCCCATTAAATGGCAGGTTCAACACCCCTCAAGTTCTGACCGCAGGAAAATGATCATCCGAACCTTTGCAAGAAATCGGCAAATAAATCAGTAGCCACCAGAACGGTCTTTACAACTCAGATCTGGGACATTATTGAAATAACTCAACCACGGCTCAGGACGGCCGAAAAGCAGCTCAGAACATGAGACCGGGTTGATAAGAAGAAGGTGCCAGCTCCCTAAAATAGCCAAAAAGCAGCTATAGGGCTACTGTCACAAAAAGAAACTCAACAGCTGTACGAGACGGCCGAAAAGCAGCTCAGAACTCGTGACAGTCGTTGAAGAGAGAAATAAAAATCGGCATCCACCCCGGATAGCTAAAAACAGCTTAGATCACAGGCGTGGTGCCGTCATTGGAGAAAAAGGGGACAAGGGCTCATCAGGATCATTTTCCAGGTTCACAGGTACTTGCATTGAGCTCATTGATGTCGGTAATCCTCATAATCCTTTGTCACACTGCGGCGTATACTGGCTTTGTTCTCTTAACCATCCTCACGTGGTTGTCAGATCCTCATCCGAGTGACTTGTAAGATCTTGGTGGTATGCTCACCGCATATATATGAGAATCTGATTCCCGAGACAGACGTGTATTCTGACTGATTCTTGCTTCAGACCAAAATGTTGCGGATCTGATTCTTGGGATTCACTGCCATATGCTATCAATTCACAGCGTAGTACCTTGTACCAATGTCTTACTGAGGAAGATTGGCTGGTTTGTGCTCGAAACTTTCATCGGACAGCTTGCTGAAGAAGACTGGTATCGTGCTTCAGAAGCTTACCCCCTTAAAGACTTTGCTGGGGAAAGACTCAGTACCTTATGCCGGAAGCTTTTCTGGTTGCCTACAGAAGAAGGCAGAGTACCTTGTACGGGAAATCATCCAGGTATCATACTGAGGAAGATAGATGAATCTTGCCTTGGAAGCTTCTCGGGTATCTTGCGAGGGAAGATTGGGTTGCTTACACCAGAAGCTTCTTATTGTGATATGCGGACCGATTTCCACATATATAACCATCTTAATATTTTTGTTCTTGATTTCTTGTATGAAACGGGGTTTTGCATGACTATCCTCCTTTCTGAGTACATGCCATATTTTTGCCTGCTTCCAGGTACATCGGGTTCCAAAATCATCCTCAACAAAAAATTAAACTTGTATCTGAGCCATACCTTTGATAATATTTTATCAACCTTGCACACAATTTGATCATTTCTGATATGAAGAGTGCACGCTGAGAGAGACTTGACACTCAGTAACATGATCAGATATCCCCCAATCTGAATGTAGTCGGCTGAGAATTCCATACTATTGTGAGGAGTGCACGTTAATGCAAACTTTATACTGACATTCCATCCAGGATTTCTTTTGTATTCAGACGAGCTATTTCCAATTTCACTGCAGTCTGCTGACAATTCCATTCTGTTTAGCTGAGTTTCCAAATATATGCATTTCTTGCTGACTCTTCAGGTCCGGTGTCGGCTGACGAGCAACTTTAATAGGGGAAATTTTGTAACACCGAAGGCCCAAAGAAACAAACAAAAGAAACGACTAAAACAAAAGCACACAAGCATACCACTAATATAATTAATCAAGCAATCATCACATATTACTGCTACTCACACCATAATATGCATGCACACCTAAGCACACAAATCGCGCGGAAACTTCGGTATTATGGTCTAATATGTTGTGGCGGTGTGCACGAAAATTATATCCATATGTGGAAGGATTTGGCGTAACCGAAGCTACACCAAGCACTGGCTGAACAGTGGCTGGATCTGGATGGATACACAGGTGAGGACGGACTTGACGATCAAGTAGCGAGACACAAAAGTCACGACCACCTCATCATCAAGCGCACGAAGGGAATCGTACCCGTCCAAAGAATGAAATGACAAGGCAAGATAACAGTGGAAGACTGGGTTTAATGGCATTGCCCTTTTCTGATAACAAAGATCAGCAAGGGTTGCCAAAAGAATGAGATGGAGAGCAATGGATCATGATGTGGTCAAATCACACCGAAGAGCAGGCATGCCAAGAAGGAGGGTGCAGGCGGTGGACCAAAAACGATGCCGCCTACACTCACAAGATCAACCGTTAGTGACAAAATAATAATCTATATGCATGCTATGCGACAAACAAATGCAACAAACCAACTGGGGTCTATACTACCGCTTTCTAACGTTCGCGCGGGCTAGGGTATCCTATAGCAAGACCTGCTCTGATACCAAGCCTGTGGCACCCCGGCTCAGAGAAACCGGAACGCCCCGTATTCCAGCCCAGAGATCGAGAAGTCTTCTGGAATACGGCACTGCTTAGCATAGAACAAACCAGCTTTCTATTATTACACAAATGTGCATACAAGGTCTCCGATATTACAATAAATAACATCGGCACGGCGACACTACGCCATCCTCAGTTGCTTTATGCAAGCAGCAGAACAACATCGAAGCAGCAGAAAAACTTCTGGCAGCGGAACAACGACAACAGTGGTGAACTCCACTCCGCAGGGACTCTGGCTGGAACGCTTATCCTAGCTCGCGAACACAGGAACAACACCAAATAAGCAAGAAATCCAGGGACGACCTGCAAGCTGGCATGACACGCCAGGTCAGTACCTTGAATGTACTTGCATGCTCACAATAACCAGAAGCATTCAACACAAACATCAGCATGGCAATTACAGGTTAAGCAGGAATTATCATGAGATCATCAGGATAACATGGCATGAACAATATGAACATAACATCGCTAGGACAATATATGATCATGGCAGGAACATATAAATCTGATGATACTAGCATGCAACATGATGACACTACATGCACCATTTATTCTGTTCGGGTTACCTCGTAACCATCACATGCATCAGTTACCAACCTCGGACATTACACGGTCATCTCAGGATCAAATCAAGCTTGGTATAAAAAATACCGTAGTAATCATTAAATGACCACAAGGAGCTTGATCTTTACCCATGATTCTCGCACAACATCACGAATATCCAACAACTCGGTATCCTCGATACCACGGTGATCATTCCGGCGATCACAACCATGACCAACACTTGGTCTTAAACGGTGATCTTTCCGGCGATCACAACCAACTAATCTCATCATCGAACCGGGGTTGTCATTAACCAAGTTATTATTAATACTGTTGACTCACGGTGTGACCGACACGAACTGGGCCCTTATCCGCGGGCGCGGCTACCGATAGATTTAATATACACTCTGCAGAGGTTAGTACACTGTACCCACACTACGGAACCCATGGCCTCGCACTCCCATTCGGGTCGACCAACGGCGTTCCGACAAAACCGATCTACTGCCATGACACTCTCCCGGCCACTCCGACCCACTCCCAACTAGGCTAGTCCTGGGTGGCCCCGTGTCTACCAAAGACACAACGACCACCGTCGTGGCCAAACGTCCCTCGCAGGGACCGGATCCATAAAAATAACAACAACAGGCACACAAGGTTATGTCTGCTTACCTGATCAGGGTACGCACGCCCATAACCTTCCCTAGTTGGAGGCACCGGCGAGAGGCATGACAATAGACCCAGTTAGGACCTTCCCATAAAGGTAAGCGTGGTTGCACTGGCCAGTTTTGATATGGTGGCACCATGACTCAGCCAACAGTTGTTCAAGTTCGATTTAATCCGGTTAAACTTGAATGCAATATGCTGAGCCATGATAAAATAACATGATGCATATACAAAGCATGAGCATGATATCAACATAAGCACGGGATGCAACATAACTATCCACCATATCAACTATGAATAATCTCCAACCGAACATGGCATAATGACGAGCATAAATATTACAAGTGCAACACTACTCATAGCATAACATGACCACTAGCATCATCCATAAATACCATGCGAGAACTCATCAATAACATTACCGAGTAACACTTAATCAACTAACAACAAAGGAACAACGCATATTAACAGTACTCGGTAACTGACGTTAGTCATGCACCGAAGAACATGACCAACCCAACATGTACTACTATCAAGCATCGTAATATGAAAGTAATATTAGTAACTAGCAGGGCATGATAACCAGGTGCATAACAACATAACAAGCAAGTAAGCACTAACCCAGAAGCATTACCGAAACAACGATAACCATATTTTAAACAAGCAAACATTAAAAATATTCAAGTTGAAAACCATGGCTATTGCATGACTATCATGCAAGTGGGTATTGTGGCTTGCCTGGGGGTGAAGAAGGCACCCGGGAGAAGTGCGGTGAAGCCGCGGAAAGATTTGCCAGAAACAGTTTTCTCCCGGAGGGGCTGTTTACGTGCAAGGGCAAAAAGGTCATTTTCATAGTGTCAAACTGTAGTGAAAATGAAACCAACAGAACGGCCTCGACGAAACGAAGACGTGGGCATTGGATTCACCTCATTTGGAGTTGTGGTTGAACAGATATGAATGTTTTCTTTCCAGGGACCAATCTATAAAGAAATCATCACAAACAGGCCCTCGGCTGGAAAAACAGAACGTGTACTACGGAGAAATACGCCTTCTTCTCTGGAAAACGTATTCCTCGCTGCAACAGAGAGAAAATACGCTTTCAGGAAAGGAAAACGTACTTTGTCCGAAGCAGAGGGAAAATACGCTTTCTGGAAATGAAAACGTACTCTCGAGTTTACGCCTCCACTTAATCCAGTCAGCAGGGGCGGGGCCCGGCCTAGTCTCGCTGACACGCGGGGCCCGCAGCCAGCTGGCAGGGAGGGGGTCTTCTCCTCGCTCTCGCCCGCGCCAGGCCGAGGTGGAGCCGGCCCCGACGGCACTCGCCGGCGGCACAGTCCACCGCAGGTGGTGCCCGGCCTACCCACGGATGCAGGGAAACAAGACGGAGACGGCCATGGGCACAGCAGTCGCCGGAGATGGACGAGGCGACCGCAGTTTTGGACGGCGGCGGCGGGCAGATGCGGGCACGGCGCTCCGGGCCACCAGAAGAGAAAGCGAAGAGTTGGGGAGGCTCAGGGTACTCCAGGTGGTCTAGTGGAGGTGGAAGAAAGAGGGGAGGAGCCCGGGGCTGCTCGGATTCGAGCGGAGCCCGACGGCGGCCATGGTGGCAGAGAGAGGTCGGGAGGGGCTCTGGAGCTCGAGGGAGAGGCCAGGGAGGTTGCTGGAGATGAGGCAAAGGCGATGGAGTTCTCGGGAGAGGCTCGGGTGGCCTTCTATAGGCAGAGGGGCGAGGTGTCGCGCTGTCGTCGCCGCGGACGCGTGTGCACGCGCATGGGCTCGTCGGGAAGGCGACGGGGAGACGCAGGGAACGGACGAGGGCAGGGCTCACGGAGATGAGGCCGAGCTTGTGGACAAGAGGAGAAGAAGTCGAACGCCATAAATTCCCGGTCGGCACTATGTGCTCGTGGACGTGCGGCGGCTTGCGTCGGTGAGGAAGCTGCCGGAGGGGAGCGGGGTGCAGGTGATCAGCGACGACGGGAGGAAGACAAAGGACATGCTCACGCGCGCTATAAGACGACGGGGGGGAGAGGGGCCCGAGCAAGAATCCATCCTCGGCTCGGCCAACAGCAGCATAGCGCGTGCACAGACTTGCCATTAACGCGGTCACCACATGCACTGGCATGTAGCGGGGGAGATGAGCTGGAGCGTGTTGTCTAGTGGCAAGTTCATCCATGGTAGGTTCCTACTGCGGTGGTAGTTTGGTTAAAATCGCTCTGGTTAAATGGTAATCAAGCTCTGAAGTTTACTGCAGTAAACTTGGGTGAGCACTAGTGATCAACAAGAAGGTGATTGGTAGAAATGGAGTTGTCTGGTAGGTTTAGGGTAAGGACTTTCACCCTGGTAACTTGGAGAGGATTAGGATCAAGATTTAATGTAGTTGCTTAGCAACCACATAAACTGGTCCAGAAACTAGATTAGGATGATGCACTCTGATGAAGCATCAACTTGAGCTCAAATTGGGCAAGGCAGAGTCATTTGGTCCTATGAAGATACTCAAAAAGTCTCATACCAATTGGCCTAGCCAAACTGGTACTTGCTTCACAAACATCTCCTCTGGACAGAAACTTGCAAAAATTCTAGAGGACAAATGGCTTGATGAAACATGCCCAAAATGGGTGGAGGTAGGTTATATGGATAATAGAACGCCTAGAAAAATTGGCAGCCATAATGGAGCAAGATAAAATATACTTGCTTCACAGACTGAAAATTTGGGCAGAAACTAAGAATTGAAGGTGAGCTCACATGGAGGCATGACATGAGCATACTTTGGTGGAGGGCTATGATATGATGATCTGAGGGATCATGCAAAATGGCAACTCATTTGGATATGCCTAGCTTGCACCTCCTTCACAAAGCTTCTTTGTGACACCCAAAATTTTATTTGGTTTTTTTCAAACTTTTACTTGATTTGAGGGAGGTGATTTAAATTTTTCTTCTAAAGAACTCTCCCTCTCAAAATATTTTCTTTTATGAATAGTGTTTTGTTTTGGATTCACCCAAGACTTGATTTTGGTCTTGGAGGTTTTCCCTTCTTATTTGGACTCAAAACCAAATGCTTTTCACTTGGGAAAAATTTCTTTTGAAATTCCTTTAAATAGCCCTATGGCATTTGGGGTGATCTTCTCCCTTTTTCAAAAATCCCTCTTGCCATGACATAAGTGGAAACCACCTCTCAAAAGCCTTTCCTCATCTTTGGATCATTATATACTTCAAATCCAGCAAGTTGGACCTCTCCATATAATTATTTCCATTTATTTCTTATCAAAAATCATTTCTGCCTTCTATTCTAGCTCTTGGAGATTTACAAAGGAACTACCCTTTCTGCTTTGAGTTTTGTCCCCAAACCAATTTCCCTAGCTAGTCCTTTGAACCCTCAACCAAGATCCATGAAGATCCACTGGTCTTCAGTTCAAATATTTCAAATTATTCTTGCTGCAAGTTTGGACCAGATTTGCCAAATTTGATGAAATTCATTTGAATTCTTCTCCTAAAAATCTGAGAAAAATCAGGCAGCCTCTGGGTGCATTGAGAGGTCACCTCACCAAGTCCCAGCTCCAGGAAAATTTTTCTTCTTGCCAAATCATTTCATCGAACACCTGCTGGACACTGTTGCTAATATGTTCAGAAAATTCAGACAGAACAGTTTCAGTGCACTGTCGTTTTCTTCAGAACCTGTAGTCGATCTCGCCAGTGCCGCGGTGTCGCCGTGCGCCCTGCGCTTCCTCCTTGTCCTCTGCACCGCACGATCGCCTGGAGGCTTGCGGGCGTCGGCGACAAGCAGGAGGAGGTGCGCCACCCCGTGAGCCACGGCAGCGGCGGCTTTGCGGCCGCCAGAGAGAGGCGCAGCACAGACAGCGCCGTCCAGCGCCGCCCAAGCCACCGGAGGCCGCCGCGTGGCCATCCACTCCCCAGTGCGCGCTGCCACCCTCGTCGTGAACTACCAGGCGCGGAGCGCGCTCTCTGCCGCCGCCGTGCCCGTACGGCCACCCCGTCGAGGACCGGCGCCATTACGCCAAGCCCGACCAAGATTAGCGGGGGAACGGCACCAGTACACCCCCTTGATGCTACCTGGCCACTTAAGCTCCCTGCCAAGCCATTGCCTCGCCGTAATTGCTCGCCGGAGCGATCCCGTTCACGGCCACCCTCTCGAACCGCCTATAAATAGAGGCCCCGAGCTCCAACTCGAACCCACACCACCTCTGCACACCTCCAACACCACGCCTAGCCACTGGAAGAGCCCCGAGGGAGCCTTCTTCCCCAACTCCGGCCGCCGTGACCCGCCACGGGATCCAGCTCGATTCGCTCCCGTGCGTGCACCTCTACCTCTCAGCTCTTGCCAGTAGCTTCCTTATGCATCCACTCTCCTGACCCGCGCTTCAATTCGGAGTTTGCAGCACCCCACCGGAGTTCTCCACCATCGCCCGAGCCGCCGTCCGCCGGAGAAAGTGTCGCCGTCGACGTGGTGCTCTCTGACGGCCAAGTCCACCACCCACCGACGTGGAAGGACACGCTGATCCTCTTGGTACACTCCGATCTCCCTGCCTCGCCGTGGTTCAACGCCGGCGACCACCGCAGTCTTCGGGCGCCGGCGAGGTTTTCAAACCTGACATGTGGACCCCCCCTGTCAGCCTCTATTCTCTTTCCCCCTCGAACCATTTTCTGTTGGCGCCTTCAGCCAAGTACGTTTTCTCTTTGGGCTGGCGCGTTTCCCTCCGAACCGTTTTCTGTTTTCTCAGTTAAGTCCCTGGATCTTTTCTGTTTCATCACAGATTAGTCCCTGGACTAAAACCCTTATAACTTTTTAATAAAAGGTGATTTTTGAGTGATTCTTTTTCTGACAGTCTTATATTTTTGTCTAGTTTTTTATAGTATTTATTTGGAAAATATTTGGAACAACTTTTATGCACGCGATGATTTTCACGTTAGTATACGTTTTCGCTATACCGTAGGTTCCGGAAGAGGTGACGGAGCCGCGAACTTCGCCGAGCTAGACTCCGACTTCTCCGAACCAGGCAAGCATGTTTGAACCTTTGATATGATAGGTGTTTTGCATGTTTGCTTAAATGGTTGTGCATGGCATATGAGCATCGGTGAGTATCTCGTTGCATGTCAGGCAAGTACCCGTGTGTTCCGAAGTTACTGTGATCTCTGATGAGAGATGGCCTAGTCATGTGGTGACATGAAGGGCAGTAAGGTGGTACTGTTGTAGCATGCCAGCCTTACGACATCCGATAAACTCCGACGTTAACGTGGACGGAGTCACGTTATCGTTCTTCCCCTTTCGTGCTACCACATGTTTTCTGCCAGAATGCGGTTTAGTAAGTTGTTAACCTCTTTCCGTGTACACACCAAATAGAGGGGCCGGGATGAGGGTTCCATGGCCCTGGATTAAAGCCAGTCATTTGGTCAGGGGGCATGGGTGTTTCCGGTTGGGACCGAGAGGGGGGCACCCCTTAGAGCGCGCGTATATAAATTTGATCCCATGCTACGCGAGGTTGTAGCCTCCCCGTCTCAAGGTTTTTCTTGAACGTTGCCGAGGGTGATTCCTGGCTTCGGAATGTTGAATGGGTGTGTACTGGTTAGATGTGTTTCTTCCAAAACACCATAAACGAAACTAGTCCCCGTGACTACTGAAATCCGTTGGCTGTGGTTAAAGTACAAACTCTACAGAGTCAAATCCTTCCGAGTCATCGTATCCATGGTCAAGGACCGTGACCAGTGTATCCATATCTATGTCAAATTCTCGTGGTATTTTCCCCGGTGAACAAACTTGAGTGGTAAACTTGGTTGAATGTTATTCCCGTGGATGGACTAACCCCTGTTGTTTATCTCATACATGATTATTCGCTTAATATGATTTAAATTCTTGAGCTACTGGGATATGAAATTTTGAAATATAAGCCCTTTATGTGATGTCGCTTAGACGTCCGACTGTGGCATGTTTGTCTTTTACTTTCAATATAAGCCCTTTATGTGATGTCGCCCAGACGTCTGACTGTGGCATGTTTGTCTTTTTACTTTCAATATAAGCCCTTTATGTGATGTCGCTCAGACGTCCGACTGTGGCATGTTTGTCTTTTACTTTCAATATAAGCCCTTTATGTGGTGTCGCCTTGACGCCCGACTGCGGCATTGTTATTCTTGTATTTTCCTCTCGAGGAGTCATTCAGACACTCGTTTGGCCCTCAGTATTTACTTGGGATTTCGGGAGGACTACCGCCCGACTTCTCTTTTATTTCCCACGCATTATTATCCCTATGTCTGAGTGCACTTGTTAATCTGTTCATATGCATCATATTTACATTTGTTATATCTTATGTCCGAACTGTCTTGCGAGTACTTTCATAGTACTCACCTGGCTTGTTGATTTGGCCAGATGTTGACGAAGGCGATCTCATGGATGAAGAGTTTGATAGTGAGTCCGACGCCTAGAGGAATCCCAGTCAGTCCCGTGCGATACTGGATTTGGTCACTTGTATTATATACGCTTCCGCCACCCGCAATAAGTCTCCTCGAGCCTCACTCCGACGCTCGAAGAGCTGTTAGTTCTCAGGAGTCATATCACCCACTTCGCTGTGATATATCCACCACCGCTTTTATCGTGAGTTGGTAGTTATGCCACCCTATCCGCCGTTATGTTTTATCGGCGCGCTTGTAATAAATTGTTGAGCAGTCTCCGCTCAACCTTGTATTATATTCAGTACTCCTGGTATTTTTCTTCTGTGACCAAGATATTGTCTACCAGTGAAAAGGAATTCTTCTTTACTGGTCCATAAAAGGGATCGGTCTCTCAATATATATTTTTATTGGAAAACCGGTCGTGACAAGCTTGGTATCAGAGCCAGGCTGACATTAGGAAGCCACTAGGTGCGATCGCTAATCGGTTATTAGCGTCTTTTAGTGCTTTTTTCAGCATTTTGCAAATGTAGCTATTTTCTGTTGGTCATCATAAATTTATGACATGACTACTCAGAATTTTTGCCTACTTTTGTAGATGGCTGGCAGCAACTGCGAGACTCGGGTGTTCACTAATGTGCCCGAGGGGTTTGTCAAACTCCTCGTCTCCATCACCAAGCTCGCGATCGGGCCAGCGACTCGTCCGGAGTTCACGATTTAGCAGCACAAGCTCAGCGACGACGTGTCTATGCACCAGGCCGTGGTGCAATTCAAGGGAGGACGTTCTGCGTCTCCCCACTTCCGTTTTGTGGGAAGGGCCATGCCTACAGAGAGGCATGCCATGCAGATGGCTGCCCGTGAGGCGATAGCTCGCCTTCGGGACATTCTTCCTATGACGAAGACTCGTCGCTACCGCTACCTCCCATGCCATGTGCCATATACTTGTCACTATGCATTCGCCTGCCATAGGGGAGAGCGAGATGAAGCCATTGAGATGGTTGTGGTGTATCTCAAGGCTCTGGAGGAGTCTTTCGACAACCTCGTGGACGATCTTGTGGCTGCCCGCATGGACTTAGTTCGGGGCGGTCCTGCCTGTAGGAAGGAGCTTCTCCACATGGCACCGCCTCTGACTTTCGTCTCGTCCTCGGCATCTTATGCACTGGCCATTTTGGCCACTGCTCGCCGTCTACCTACCACTGAGGAGTTCGACCGTGTCATCGCTCCTACTCCAGTCAGAGCTGCACCGCCTGCCGCACCCGCACTGCCGCCTGTCGCTCCCGCGCCATCCCCTCAGCGCAGTGTTACGCGCCTGGAGCCTGCTAGGGAGGAGGTGGAGGTTGAATCTCCTGCACCGCTGAGTCTTGCCCTCGGCAAGGGAAAGGACATCGTCACCATCTCCGACTGAGAGCGCCGAGTAGCCGCGCGTTGTGTCTGCATGTATGAGGTGTTTCGTGTACTTAAGTTTTCAGACGATGAGTCCGATATAACCTTGCGCCAGAGACCTTTCCTGGTCCCTGTGGCCTTCTTCTTGGCCTTCTTCTCCGGCGCCTCATAAGGCGCTAGAACCAGCATCTCCGTTAGGAGAGCATCTGCTGGATCTTCGGGCAGGGGGGCTAGACAATCGATCTGCTCCACTGTCGCTACCCAGTCCTGTTAAATGGCGTGGAGGCTTAGATCCCACGCATGATTATACGGGGGAAAGAAACATCTTATGAGATATAAAAGACTTACCGGATTGGCAGGGCGCTTTGCGCTGAGTCCGCGATCCTCGGTAAGGGGAGGAGGTACCTCGGCGCCCTTGAACAGCACCTTCCAGACGTCCTTGTGCGTTGTGTCGAAAAGCTCTCGCAGCATCTGGTGCTCGGCCGGGTCAAACTCCCACATATTGAATGCCCGTCTTTGGCACGGGAGGATTCGGCGGAAGAGCATGACCTGGACCACGTTGACAAGCTTGATTTTCTTGCTTATCATATTCTTGACACATTTTTGAAGTCCGGTCAGCTCCACAACCCCAGGATAGGCCCTTCTCTTTCCAGGAGGTGAGCCGCATGGGGATGCCGGATCGGAATTCGGGGGTCGCCACCCAGTTTGTGTCGCGTGGCTCGGTGATGTAGAACCACCCCGATTGCCACCCCTTCACGGTCTCCACATAGGAGCCTTCGAGCCAGGTGACGTTGGGCATTCTTCCCACCATGGCGCCTCCGCACTCTGCCTACTGTCCGACCACCACCTTTGGTTTCACATTGAAGGTCTTCAGCCATAGGCCGAAGTGGGGCTTGATGCGAAGGAAGGCCTCGCACACGATGATAAACGCCAAGATGTTGAGGATGAAATTTGGGGCCAAATCATGGAAATCTAGCCCATAGTAAAACATGAGCCCGCGGACGAATGGGTGGAGGGGAAATCCCAGTCCGCGGACGAAGTGGGTAAGGAATACGACCCTCTCGTGAGGTTCTGGAGTAGGGACAATATGCCCCGCGTCTGGGAACCGGTGCGTGATATCTGCGGCTAGGTATCCGGCTTCCCAGAGCTTCGTAATGTCCCCCTCCATAACGGAGGAGACCATCCACTTGCCTCCCGCTCCGGACATGTTTGGAGTGGTTTTGCAGAGAAAATGCAAAGTTGGGCGCTAGAGCTTGAGTGCGCGAGAATGGATAGGCAGGGAAGAAGAAGGCGTGGGTGAAAAAGAGAAGTCCTTGTCCCTTTATAAGGGCGGAGGAAACTGTGTGCCTCCTCACCTGCCTGGTAAACTCACTTATTCCCCAAGCGCCGTGATTAATGGCACGGTTGGGTTACCCACACCCGTATTGATGAGAATCCCGTGATAAGGGGACACGATCTCTACTTCGAGAAGACGTGCGAAGAAAACCGCCTCGCAATATGTGCAGTAGCTGGTTGAGAAAAACGGTTCGAATAATGACCGGACCACGGCGTGATGTCACGTTGTCAGCAGATTAGATTTGTGGAAATATTATACTCTCTACGGTGGTATGTGGAATTTGTTTTGCAGAGCCGGACATGATCCTTGTGTTCAAAATCCTCTATGGAGTATTCGGAGGAAGAACCCGCCTTGCAATGCCAAAGACAATCTGCGCGCCGGACTCATCGTCATTGAACCCTGGTTCAGGGGCTACTGAGGGACTCCTAGATTAGGTGGTCCTCGGACTGCCGGACTATATACTTTGGCCGCACTGTTGGACTATGAAGATACAAGATTGATGACTTTGTCCCGTGTCCGGATGGGACTCTCCTTTGCGTGGAAGGAAAGCTTGGCAATTCGGATATGTAGATCTCCTCCCTTGTAACCGACTCTGTGTAACCCTAGCCCCCTCCAGTGTCTATATAAACCGGAGGGTTTAGTCCGTAGGACAAGAACAATCATAATCATAGGCTAGCTTCTAGGGTTTAGCCTCTACGATCTCGTGGTAGATCAACTCTTGTAATACTCATATCATCAAGATCAATCAAGTAGGAAGTAGGGTATTACCTCCATCGAGAGGGCCCGAACCTGGGTAAACATTGTGTCCCCCGCCTCCTGTTACCATCCGCCTTAGACACACAGTTTGGGACCCCCTACCCGAGATCCGCCGGTTTTGACACCGACAGTGGGGGGTGCACAACCAATCGGTGGTTGGGAGGGTAGGGACAAATATAATCTAAACAACCCTAAACAGAGCTTCACAATTTTATCTAAGGTCGAGGGGGTGACCCCCGACTATCATAGCTCCGCCTAATTAAACACAACATTTGCATGTACTGTAGTACTAGACTTAATATTCATGTTACAATTTCATGTTCGCTTTAAATATTGAATTGAGGACCATGCATGTCTTACATTTTACTCCCTTCGTTCCTAAATATTAGTCTTTTTAGAAATTTCAAGTGGACTGGCACATACGGATGTATATAGACATATTTTAGAGTGTAGATTCACTCATTTTGCTCCATATGTAGTCTCTTGTTGAAATCTCCAAAAGACTAATATTTAGGAACATAATGAGTATTTTTGATTTGTGTCATACATGCATGGTTTGGAAAAATAGATGCACTATACTTATTGGATTGTTGTTGTGTTTGTGTGTGGGTGTCTCTGTGTGTGTGTGTGGTCATATGCTTGATACATACAAAGTTTTCTCACCTCCTTATTGTTCATCTTTTAAATTTGAATTTGCATTGAAAAACTTAGCAGGGATACCATGAAATGTGAAATCCACGTTGAGATCACTATATCACAAACTCACTCTAATTCAACAACTCGTCATAAATCAATTACCACGTTGAGATTAGTATTTGCAATGAAAATACGGACATTGTAATACACATAGATTCGTTTGGCAATTTAAAAGGTTCCTTTTGTATTCTCGAACGGTAGGACCCAACGGCGTACCAGCCAGACCTTGGCTCGTGTTGATCCTAAAAAAATAAAAAATAAAAAAACCGGGCTCGTGTCCTTCTAGTTGCGTGCGTGGTACGCACATTAGGCAACCATAACCAGTCGAGCCTCCGCGTTGCGAGTCGAAATATCTGGCGGCCAAAATTCCAGTCCTAGGAAATTCCCTCATGTCCCCGGTCCATAATGACTACTGATGAACAACGGAGGGATGCTTTAGTAACTAGACAATGTTACCTACCGTGCCGAGCACGGTTCAATTCCCTCAGTCGCCGCTAGCCAAGGTCACCCGTCAACTGCATTGCCTAGTACTACTACTAGTACTACACCAGGATGAGCACAGAATTGAGCCCATTTGTTCGTGCCTAGTACTTGAGTTAATATATCAGGCAATGCACTGGTACGGGGGGATTATCCTTTTGCTCTGCATATATAACTTTTCTGAAGTCTAACTAAGCAAAATGTTTGACCAAATCCTTTCTTAAGAAATACAACAGGACAGATGTATGGCTTGAAAATTTATTGCATGATGTAGGTTATGATATTGTTTCGAATCCTGGATCTTAAATTTTAGAAAATCCAAAAGTGACCATAAATTCTTGAAACTGAGCATGGTCACGTGATATGGCACAAATATTACTTCGTAATTTTTTTCTTCAATTTGAGACAATCTGCTTATGACAAGTTGCACAAATGAAGAGCCAAGGTATTTTGGAACAAAGACCTGTCACGTTAAGGCGAACGCTTTCATTATTGAAACCGTGGGCATTTACGTGCCGCCACGAGTCCCGCTTCTCATTAGCAGGTGCTGTCCGAGCAAGCGTGTGAGTCGACGGGAGGCGTGCGAGCAGACCGCTACGCCGGCTGACAGGGAGGCGTGCGAGCAGACCACTGTGCTGGCTCACCGGGAGGCGAGCCCTGTGACCAGGCTCCGCCGCCCACCTTCGTCCCAACTGCTCCCACTTTTAATGTCACCGGCGCCGCAGTTTAAAATCAACCCTGCACTACCCGGTATCGCTACAATCTTCTCTCTTGGTCTCCGATTCTCCTGTCGTCTACCCTCAACCAGCCTGACCTAAACGTACGCCATGCTGCATCACGATGGTCTGCCCTTAGTCTTCCAGTTTCCTGAGGAAGACACCTAGCCAGAGTCTCAAGAACATAAGGCGCTTTGGGACGAGTTTGAACTGGCCTTGAGGGAAGACACCGTGCCTGTCAACGCTCCCGTTCTGGCTCCCGTCGCCCCGACTGCGCCAGCGCCCATCCCCGTGGCATTGATGGGCTAGGAGCCACACATTGTCTCTGAGCTTGATGCCACAGGGTTCCACGAGGTCCCCGCCGACTTTCACGCGCCCGTGCACCTGCCAGCACATGCGCCTGCGCGTGCACTGACGCGCACGCCCGTGCCGGTGCCCGTGCACCTGCCAGCGCATGCGCCTGCGCGTGTACTGACGTGCGCGCCCGTGCCGTGCCCGTGCACACGAATGTCTCCGCCGCGCCGTTGACAGCGCCTGTCCCTGCGCGGGTGCCAGTGCCCCCCTCAGCGGCATGGATGGCCGCCGTCTGACCGCTTCCTTGCACCAACGCCAGTCGCCTCCTCCCGCCAGTTGATTCGCTCCGAAGTCCAGAACATTTTGACCTTCCTTGAAGCTAGGCCTACGTCCAGGAGTACGCCAACAACGGCGCAAGGCGCCGCCGCCGCCGTCGGTCAGTGGCCCGACGACACACAGAGCACGGCAGAGGAGCCGCTTCCCACCGAAAGACGCCCCCGCCGCCGCGTAATCTAAATTTGCCATGAAAAATGTTCGGATTGCCATGCTTAAAATCCGAACATTTATCATTTCCGTTTATTTTAGATCGATCGTCGTATAATTTAAAGTTGGAGTCAGACTGAACGAAATCTATGGTTTGATCGATTGAATGTTCTGCTAGAGCCGTATCAAATTAAATATAAAACATCATCAAGCCACATGTATTCCTTGTCATCCAACGACCTAGACTGCTTCAATGTCGAGCGATCAACCCGTTTAGCGTGCAATTAATTTCATGCCAAAAATAGTGTTAATCACAGAATAACACGCAAATAATATCCTACTTAATATCCGCATGCACTTAATATACTTCCAAATTAAAGTGCATTGCACGTACACACTGACTAGTGCTGCTAGCACGTGAAACTGGTGCCGTAAGTTATGAATGCGTCCAGATATGGTCAACGGCAACATCGCCCGTGAGTTCTTCATGTTTGCCCGTGCGTCTAAACGCAGAAGGGGAGGAGAGAGAGCACACATGGAACCCACTAGTAAGTGAAGGCGAATAGTACTAAAAATAATATTACATTTTATCAATTAAATAGGTTGTGGTAATATAAAAACATTATGTGAACAAAGGGAGGTACAACAAACATTGATGTTCTACGTATGTTGCCTATTGACGTGCGGCTTGAAGGCCCTGGTCCATTGTTCGATCCTCGTCCTTTATTTTTTAATTTGTATATGGGTCCAAATTTGTTTCATGACATGTGGGCCCCTCGGTATGTAGTTTGTAGCACTTTAATTCATGGGTCCAAATTTGTTCCATTCCAAGTGGACTATCGGTGTGTAGTTTTGTAGCTTATTTATAATAATTAAAGAGAACAACAGAGTTTTTTGCAATAATACCATGGTGCGACGTTGAAGGCGAGAAAGGACGTGCGAGAGAGCGATGACCGAGCCAGAGGGAAATCAACTAGGGGAGTTGTGGGGGTTGCAACGGTGTTTCGAGTAGTTGTGGGCCGAATGCTATGAAAATATAATCTAAACTGATCGGAATAAATTCCTACACAAATTAATCCAAGGTTGCAGTGCCCCTCGCAATGTAAATAGCTCTGGCTTTGCGAGGGATGGAGAGGTAGCTTCAATGTGTGGAAGATACGGCGTGAGAAAGCAAGGTCAATCGAGAGACGTATAGATAGAGAGACAAAGTGAGTGTGGTCCGACATTCATTGAACAAATATATATGCTCTGGAGAGATATTGGCCGATTGAGCTTTTGGCAAGGGTGAGGGCTGTAAGATAGAGCTTGAGAGATGATCCAATCACAGACGTGTAGATATATTTTGTGCGTGGGAGGAAGCAAGGTCAATCGATCACATAGGGTCGTCGCGCGATCGAAAGAGTGAGACGGGTTGGAGAGAGTGACCTAGATAGACAATGTGCGTGAGAGAGTATACAATGTGAATAAGTCGAATTGGGCTCAAACATGGTGATATATCGTTTTTTTCCGAGAAAGAGCGAGGTCAATCGAGACATACAAAGAGAGAGAGAGAGAGAGAGAGAGAGAGAGAGAGAGATTGAGAGAGAGAGAGAGCGTGGCCCGCCATGAGGTCGAAAGAGTGGGGGCGGCTTCGATGGACTGCCATAGATAGACAATCTGCGTGAGAGAGTGTAGAGTGTGTCGATCGAGGCCCGAACAGGGAGATATATCATTTGTGTGTGAAAGAAAATGAGGTTAAACGAGACTTAGATAAAGAGAGCGAGATTGAGCGAGTGTGGCCCGCCGTGCGGAAGAAAGAGTGAGACAGTCCCGAGGGAGTGACCTAGATAGACAACGTGCGTGCGTGCGCATGAGAGGTTGGGGGCTAGATAGGCAATGCATGTATTTAGCGCGAGAGGGTGAGAGGGAGAGGGAGAGAGAGAGCTCGACATGGGGTGCAATGGCGGGTGTGTGAGGTAAATACATTTCGTAACAGAGTGGAAAAGGGGGGTTGTGTAGTTGAGAGAGTTAGAGATCGAAACATGGAGAGAAAGAATGGATGTGTGTTGGAAACTGATAGCTTCCTCAGGTGGTTAGGAGAGGAAGATTGACCGATACAGGAAGTATGTAGCGTGTGTGCGGGGGGGGGGGCTAAAAACAACATTTGAATGTAGATAGTACGAGACTTAATATCGATGTTTCAATTCGGTGTACATTGTAAGATTTGAACTGAGGACCATCATGTACGAGATTTGCAAATGTAGCTATTTTCTGTTGGTCATCATAAATTTATGACATGACTACTCAGAATTTTTGCCTACTTTTGTAGATGGCTGGCAGCAACTGCGAGACTCAGTTGTTCACTAATGTGCCCGAGGGGTTTGTCAAACTCCTCGTCTCCATCACCAAGCTCGCGATCGGGCCAGCGACTCGTCCGGAGTTCACGATTTACCAGCACAAGCTCAGCGACGACGTGTCTATGCACCAGGCCGTGGTGCAATTCAAGGGAGGACGTTCTGCGTCTCGCCACTTCCGTTTTGTGGGAAGGGCCATGCCTACAGAGAGGCATGCCATGCAGATGGCTGCCCGTGAGGCGATAGCTCGCCTTCGGGACATTCTTCCTATGACGAAGACTCGTCGCTACCGCTACCTCCCATGCCATGTGCCATATACTTGTCACTATGCATTCGCCTGCCATAGGGGAGAGCGAGATGAAGCCATCGAGATGGTTGTGGAGTATCTCAAGGCTCTGGAGGAGTCTTTCGACAACCTCGTGGACGATCTTGTGGCTGCCCGCATGGACTTAGTTCGGGGCGGTCCTGCCTGCAGGAAGGAGCTTCTCCACATGGCACCGCCTCTGACTTTCGTCTCGTCCTCGGCATCTTATGCACCGGCCATTTTGGCCACTGCTCGCCGTCTGCCTACCACTGAGGAGTTCGACCGTGTCATCGCTCCTACTCCAGTCAGAGCTGCACCGCCTGTCGCACCCGCACTACCGCCTGTCACTCCCGCGCCATCCCCTCAGCGCAGTGTTACGCGCCTGGAGCCTGCTAGGGAGGAGGTGGAGGTTGAATCTCCTGCACCGCTGAGTCTTGCCCTCGGCAAGGGAAAGGACATCGTCACCATCTCCGACTGAGAGCGCCGAGTAGCCGCGCGTTGTGTCTGCATGTATGAGGTGTTTCGTGTACTTAAGTTTGTAGTAGTTGTATGCGCTGCATCCCGGAGGAGCGTGCTAGTCTAAATAACATGTCAGGAATGTGCACGCACATCCTGAGTGTTGTATCGTATGTTTGCGTTTCGCGTGTAAGATATGTGCTAAGCAGTTCTCCTCCGTGCGAAATCGTTTATGTTTCCTTGAAAAATCTTGAGGTCTTTTAAATTTTTGCCTTTGCAAGATTTTCCTTGTGCCACACAGTTCTTCTCATGAGTTTTGCTAAATAATACCCCAGAGTGGAAAATGTCTCGTCCGTGGACTCGTTCCATGCCCAATCAACCAGAAGAAGTTTATGGGACACAAACTAGCAACAACTTCACTCAGGGACAGTCTAGTCAACAGGACAGCGAAGCAGCCTTATCTCAAGTATGCCGCCTTTTCGAGCAAAGCCAACAGCAACACCAAGAGATGATGAATCACGTCATCAATATGGGAAACCACCGTGAGCCCTATCAACCACACTCCAGGTTGTCTGAATTACAGAAGACTCGCCCTTCAACGTTTGCTCACACCGATAGGCCACTTGAAGCTGATGATTGGCTTCGTGACGTCGAAAGGAAGCTGATTATTGCTCAGTGTTCAGATCATGAGAAGGTGCTTTATGCACCACACTACCTTACTGGAGCAGCTGCAGCATGGTGGGAAAACTTCCTACACATGCATCCCGGTGAACACAACATCACCTGGGAAGAGTTTAAGGAAGGCTTTCGTGGGGCACACATCCCCAGGAGCATCATAAAAATCAAGAAGAGAGAATTTGATGGCCTCAAGCGAAGAGGCATGTCAGTGACAGAATACAACGGTCAGTTTACCCAGCTATCTCGTTATGCCTATGACGAGCACATGACAAAGAACAAGAGGATGGAAAAAAATTTGGACGGCCTGGCGCCAGCATTAAGATGCCAACTGGTCGTGCACACTTTCCCGCATTTTAAAACTCTGGTTGACAAGGCCATTACCTTGGAGAATGAGCGCCGTAGTCTGGAGGATATCCGTAAGCGAAAGAGGGATAAGACGACACTTGCTCGCAACAACCGAAGCAAGACTGATGTTCAGAGGACTGAAGCAAGGAAATCCACGACTACTGATCTAAGGCCAACCAGACAGTTTCATTCCAGGGACAAGGACTTCACATACCGTCCAGGGGTCACATGCTATGCTTGTGGTGAAGAAGGGCACTATGCTAAACAGTGCCCAAAACCAAGGAACTCGGCCCCCAAGCCGAACAATGGTGGGAATAATCCAGCCCGCAAGCGCAACAATTTCAATCCCAACAACAACCACAGGAAGGGTCACCTGAACCATGTGACCAGGGAAGAAGCGCAGAATGCCCCAGACATCGTGCTCGGTACGTTCCCTGTCAACACAGTACCTGCCACGGTTTTGTTTGATTCTGGAGCTTCCCATTTGTTCGTTTCGAAGAATTTTGTTTTGCAACATGGTTTTCCGATACTTCCCTTGGAAAAATCTATGATCATCAAGTCCCCCGGAAATAAGAAGATCGCTCAGAGCTACTGCTAAGGAGTGATCATTGAGTTCGAAGGATTAAAGTTTCAAGCTAATCTCATCGTGTTGGAAAATAAAGGACTGGATGTCATCCTAGGGATGGACTGGTTGATCACCAACAAAGGATATATTGACTGTTTCAATCGGACTGTGATTCTCACTCATCATCACGGCAAGACAATAAAGGTTACAGCTCAAGCAAGGCCACGGTCACGGCAACCAAAGCTGAACAAAGTGGACATTTCAGAACTAAGAAAAGTTCCAGTAGTGTGCGAGTTTCCAGACGTATTCCCTGAAGAACTACCAGGCATGCCACCAGACCGAGAGATAGAATTCAGCATCAAACTAGCACCTAGCACCGCTCCCATCTATAAGAAACCTTATAGAATGGCACCCTCAGAATTGGTAGAGTTGAAGAAGCAGATAAAGGAATTACTGGACAAAGGATTTATTCGAGCCAGCTCCTCACCATGGGGTTCGCCAGTATTATTCGCCAAGAAAAAGGATGGGACACTGAGACTGTGTATAGACTATCGAGCTCTCAATATGGTCACCATCAAAAACAAATATCCGATGCCACGGATAAATGATTTGTTTGACCAGCTCGCACAAGCCAAGGTGTTCTCAAAAATTGATTTGAGATCGGGATATCATCAATTGAAAGTACGGACAGAAGATATCCCTAAGACAGCATTTACCTCCAGATACGGATTATATGAGTTCACAGTGATGCCTTTTGGACTAACGAACGCCCCCGCATATTTCGTCCACCTCATGAACAAAGTGTTTATGAAATTTATGGTCAAATTTGTTGTGGTGTTCATTGACGATATTCTGGTATACTCAAGGACACCAGAAGAGCATGCTGAGCATCTCAGAATTGTTTTGGGAGAATTAAGGAAACATCAATTGTACGCCAAATTTAGCAAGTGTGAATTTTGGCTAAGGCAAGTTGGTTTCCTAGGCCATATATTAACCCAAGAGGGCGTGGCCGTAGACCCAGAAAAGGTCAAAGCCATACTTGACTGGAAACTACCAGCCAACGTGACAGATGTGCGGAGTTTCCTTGGAATGGCCGGATATTACAGAAGGTTTATTGTAGGATTCTCCACTGTGGCAAAACCAATGACACAGTTGCTCAAGAAAGACAAGAAATTTGAATGGACGGAAGCATGCGAGAAAAGCTTCCAAGAACTCAAGAAGAAACTAACAACCACACCGGTCTTAACTGTGCTAGACATACACAAGAGTTTTGAAGTGTATTGTGACGCATCCCGGAAGGGCCTCGGATGTGTACTGATGCAAGATGGCAAAGTGGTCGCGTATGCTTCCAGGCAGCTACGGAAGCATGAGGAGAATTATCCAACTCATGACTTGGAGCTAGCAGCGGTCATCCATGCACTCAAGGAGTGGAGGCACTTTCTGTTGATAAGAGCCTTAAATATATTTTTCACACAGCCAGAGCTAAATTTACGCCAACGACGCTGGTTGGAATTGGTCAAGGACTATGATGTCGGCATTCACTACCATCCAGGGAAAGCAAATGTAGTGGCAGATGCCCTTAGTCGGAACCCCATCCCGGGCAACGACAGCCCACAAAACTTGAGGCCTGAGTTTCAGCAGGAGTTCGCTAGACTCAACATGGTGTTAGTCTCGGAGGGCACCGTATCAAATCTGGAGATACATCCCACCGTAATGGAACAAATTAAGAAGGCTCAGCAAGGGCATCCCAGCATCGAAGGAATAAAGAGAAAGATGAGCCTTGGCAAAGCTTCAGAGTTCGTCACAGACAATGAAGGAATATTATGGTACGGGGACAGACTTTGCGTACCTAACATTGAGGAACTCAAGCAACAAATCCTAACCGAGAGCCACACCGCTCCATACTCGATCCACCCTGCAGGAACCAAAATGTACAAAGACATGCAGGAAAGATTTTGGTGGCACGGTATGAAAAGGGATATAGCAGCATTCATTGCTTGTTGCGATTCCTGTCAGCGCATTAAAGCCGAGCATCAAAAGCCAGCAGGGCTACTCCAGCCAAACAGGATACCTGAGTGGAAATGGGATGAAATTGGAATGGACTTCATCGTCGGACTACCTCGATCGCAACGCGGAAATGACGCCATATGGGTCATCACAGATAGGCTAACTAAGGTAGCACATTTCATTCCCGTGAAGACGACCTACTCCACACAAAGGCTGGCCAAGCTTTATCTCTCACGTATAGTTTGTTTGCATGGAGTCCCAAAGACTATAATATCCGACCGAGGCATTCAATTTGTCTCTAAATTTTGGGAGCACCTGCAACAAGCTCTGGGCACGCAACTAGCTTTCAGTACAGCGTACCACCCTCAAACTGATGGACAAACAGAACGTGTGAACCAAATCCTAGAGGACATGCTGAGAGCCTGTGTGCTCACCTATGGATCCAGTTGGGAAGAAAGTTTGCCATATGCCGAGTTTGCTTACAACAACAGTTACCAAGCCAGCTTACAAATGGCACCATTTGAAGCATTGTACGGACGGAGGTGTCGTACCCCGCTAAATTGGTCAGAGACAGGTGACAGTCGTATCTTCGGCTCAGACATGCTCAAGGAGGCCGAGGAGAGAGTTAAACAGATCAGGGACAGACTCAAGACAGTGCAAAGCCGACAAAAGAGCTACTACGATCAAAAACATCGTGAGGTCAGCTTTGAACCCGGTGATTTCGTATACCTACGAGTGTCTCCTATGAGGGGCCTGCAACGGTTCAAAATTAAGGGGAAGCTAGCCCCGAGATTTATTGGACCATTCTGTATAGTTGCACGAAGAGGCACAGTGGCCTACAAACTAGACCTACCCAAGGAGCTGTCAGACGTCCATGACGTGTTCCACGTCTCACAATTGAGAAAATGTGTAAGTAACCCGGAGAAGCATGTATCTCACGAAGTCATTGATGTGCAACCAGACCTCACCTACAGAGAGCGGCCAGTAAAGATTTTGGAAGAGTCTGAAAGAAGGACCCGTCAGAAAACAACAAAAAATTTCAAAGTTCAGTGGAGCAACCACACTGAGGATGAAGCTACATGGGAAAGGGAAGATTTTCTCCAGGCAGAGTATCCATATCTATTTGAGGATCAACTGAAATCTCGAGGACGAGATTTTTCCTAAGGGGGTAGGTGTTGTGACACCCAAAATTTTATTTGGTTTTTTTCAAACTTTTACTGGATTTGAGGGAGGTGATTAAAATTTTTCTTCTAAAGAACTGTCCCTCTCAAAATATTTTCTTTTATGACTAGTGTTTCGTTTTGGATTCACCCAAGACTTGATTCTGGTCTTGGAGGTTTTCCCTTCTTATTTGGACTCAAAACCAAATGCTTTTCACTTGGGAAAAATTTCTTTTGAAATTCCTTTAAATAGCCCTATGGCATTTGGGGTGATCTTCTCCCCTTTTCAAAAATCCCTCTTGCCATGACATAAGTGGAAACCACCTCTCAAAAGCCTTTCCTCATCTTTGGATCATGATATACTTCAAATCCAGCAAGTTGAACCTCTCCATATAATTATTTCCATTTATTTCTTATCAAAAATCATTTCTGCCTTCTATTCTAGCTCTTGGAGATTTACAAAGGAACTACCCTTTCTACTTTGAGTTTTGTCCCCAAACCAATTTCCCTAGCTAGTCCTTTGAACCCTCAACCAAGATCCATGAGGAACCACTGGTCTTCAGTTCAAATATTTCAAATTATTCTTGCTGCAAGTTTGGACCAGATTTGCCAAATTTGATGAAATTCATTTGAATTCTTCTCCTAAAAATCTGAGAAAAATCAGGCAGCCTCTGGGTGCATTGAGAGGTCACCTCACCAAGTCCCAGCTCCAGGAAAAATTTTATTCTTGCCAAATCATTTCATCGAACACCTGCTGGACACTGTTGCTAACATGTTCAGAAAATTCAGACAAAACAGTTTCAGTGCACTGTCGTTTTCTTCAGAACCTGTAGTCGATCTCGGCAGTGCCGCGGTATCGCCGTGCGCCCTGCGCTTCCTCTTTGTCCTCTGCACCGCACGATCGCCTGGAGGCTTGCGGGCGTCGGCGACGAGCAGGAGGAGGTGCGCCGCCCCGTGAGCCACGGCAGCGGCAGCTTTGCGGCCGCCAGAGAGAGGCGCAGCGCAGACGGCGCCGTCCAGCGCCGCCCAAGCCACCGGAGGCCGCCGCGTGGCCATCCACTCCCCCGTGCGCGCTGCCACCCTCGTCGTGACCTGCCAGGCGCGGAGCGCGCTCTCTGCCGCCGCCGTGCCCGTACGGCCACCCCGTCGAGGACCGGCGCCATTACGCCAAGCCCGACCAAGATTAGCGGGGGAACGGCACCAGTACACCTCCCTGATGCTGCCTGGCCAATTAAGCTCCCTGCCAAGCCATTGCCTCGCCGTAATTGCTCGCCGGAGCGATCCCGTTCACGGCCACCCCCTCGAACCGCCTATAAATAGAGGCCCCGAGCTCCAACTCGAACCCACACCACCTCTGCACACCTCCAACACCACGCCTAGCCACTGGAAGAGCCCCGAGGGAGCCTTCTTCCCCAACTCCGGCCGCCGTGACCCGCCACGGGATCCAGCTCGATTCGCTCCCATGCGTGCACCTCTACCTCTCAGCTCTTGCCAGTAGCTTCCTTATGCATCCACTCTCTTGACCCGCGCTTCAATTCGGAGTTTGCAGCACCCCACCGGAGTTCTCCACCATCGCCCGAGCCGCCGTCCGCCGGAGAAAGTGTTGCCGTCGACGTGGTGCTCTCCGACGGCCAAGTCCACCACCCACCGACGCGGAAGGACACGCTGATCCTCTTGGTACACTCCGATCTCCCTGCCTCGCCGTGGTTCAACGCCGGCGACCACCGCAGTCTTCGGGCGCCGGCGAGGTTTTCAAACCTGACAGGTGGACCCCCCTGTCAGCCTCTATTCTCTTTCCCCCTCGAACCATTTTCTGTTGGTGCCTTCGGCCAAGTACGTTTTCTCTTTGGGCTAGCGCGTTTCCCTCCGAACCGTTTTCTGTTTTCTCAGTTAAGTCCTTGGATCTTTTCTGTTTCATCACAGATTAGTCCCTGGACTAAAACCCTTATAACTTTTCAATAAAAGGTGATTTTTGAGTGATTCTTTTTCCGACAGTCTTATATTTTTGTCTAGTTTTTTATAGTATTTATTTGGAAAAAAAATTGGAACAACTTTTATGCACGCGATGATTTTCACGTTAGTATATGTTTTCGCTATACCGTAGGTTCCGGAATAGGTGACGGAGCCGCGAACTTCGACGGGCTAGACTCCGACTTCTCCGAACCAGGCAAGCATGTTTGAACCTTTGATATGATAGGTGTTTTGCATGTTTGCTTGAATGGTTGTGCATGGCATATGAGCATCGGTGAGTATCTCGTTGCATGTAAGGCAACTACCCGTGTGTTCCGAAGTTACTGTGATCTCTGATGAGAGATGGCCTAGTCATGTGGTGACATGAAGGGCAGTAAGGTGGTACTGTTGTAGCATGCCAGCCTTACGACATCCCATAAACTTCGACGTTAACATGGACGGAGTCACGTTATCATTCTTCCCCTTTCATGCTACCACATGTTTTCTGCCAGAATGCGGTTTAGTAAGTTGTTAACCTCTTTCCGTGTACACACCAAATAGAGGGGCCGGGATGAGGGTTCCATGGCCCTGGATTAAAGCCAGTCATCCGGTCAGGGGGCATGGGTGTTTCCGGTTGGGACCGAGAGGGGGCACCCCTTAGAGCGCGCGTATATAAATTTGATCCCATGCTACGCGAGGTTGTAGCCTCCCCGTCTCAAGGTTTTTCTTGAACGTTGCCGAGGGTGATTCCTGGCTTCGGAATGTTGAATGGGTGTGTACTGGTTAGATGTGTTTCTTCCAAAACACCGTAAACGGAACTAGTCCCCGTGACTACTGAAATCCGTTGGCTGTGGTTAAAGTACAAACTCTGCAGAGTCAAATCCTTCTGAGTCATCGTATCCATGGTCAAGGACCGTGACCAGTGTATCCATATCTATGTCAAATTCTCGTGGTATTTTCCCCGGTGAACAAACTTGAGTGGTAAACTTGGTTGAATGTTATTCCTGTGGATGGACTAACCCCTGTTGTTTATCTCATACATGATTATTCGCTTAATATGATTTAAATTCTTGAGCTATTGAGATATGAAATTTTGAAATATAAGCCCTTTATGTGATGTCGCTTAGACGTCCGACTGTGGCATGTTTGTCTTTTACTTTCAATATAAGCCCTTTATGTGATGTCGCCCAGATGTCCGACTGTGGCATGTTTGTCTTTTTACTTTCAATATAAGCCATTTATGTGATGTCGCTCAGACGTCCGACTGTGGCATGTTTGTCTTTTACTTTCAATATAAGCCATTTATGTGGTGTCGCCTTGACGCCCGACTGCGGCATTGTTATTCTTGTATTTTCCTCTCGAGGAGTCGTTCAGACACTCGTTTGGCCCTCAGTATTTACTTGGGATTTCGGGAGGACTACCGCCGACTTCTCTTTTATTTCCCACGCATTATTATCCCTATGTCTGAGTGCACTTGTTAATCTGTTCATATGCATCATGTTTACATTTGTTATATCTTATGTCCGAACTGTCTTGCGAGTACTTTCATAGTACTCACCTGGCTTGTTGATTTGGCCAGATGTTGACGAAGGCGATCTCATGGATGAAGAGCTTGATAGTGAGTCTGACGCCTAGAGGAATCCCAGCCAGTCCCGTGCGATCCTGGATTTGGTCACTTGTATTATATACGCTTCCGCCACCCGCAATAAGTCTCCTCGAGCCTCACTCCGACGCTCGAAGAGCTGTTAGTTCTCAGGAGTCATATCACCCACTTCGCTGTGATATATCCACCACCGCTTTTATCGTGAGTTAGTAGTTATGCCACCGTATCTGCCGTTATGTTTTATCGGCGCGCTTGTAATAAATTGTTGAGCAGTCTCCGCTCAACCTTGTATTATATTCAGTACTCCTGGTATTTTTCTTCTGTGACCAAGATATTGTCTACCAGTGAGAAGGAATTCTTCTTTACTGGTCCATAAAAGGGATCGGTCTCTCAATAAATATTTTCATTGGAAAACCGGTCGTGACAAGCTTGGAATCAGAGCCAGGCTGACTGTAGGAAGCCACTAGGTGCGATCGCTAATCGGTTATTAGCATCTTTTAGTGATTTTTCAGCATTTTGCAAATGTAGCTATTTTCTGTTGGTCATCATAAATTTATGACATGACTACTCAGAATTTTTGCCTACTTTTGTAGATGGCTGGCAGCAACTGCGAAACTCGGGTGTTCACTAATGTGCCTGAGGGGTTTGTCAAACTCCTCGTCTCCATCACCAAGCTCGCGATCGGGCCAGCGACTCGTCCGGAGTTCACGATTTACCAGCACAAGCTCAGCGACGACGTGTCTATGCACCAGGCCGTGGTGCAATTCAAGGGAGGACGTTCTGCTTCTCGCCACTTCCTTTTTGTGGGAAGGGCCATGCCTACAGAGAGGCATGCCATGCAGATGGCTGCCCGTGAGGCGATAGCTCGCCTTCGGGACATTCTTCCTATGACGAAGACTCGTCGCTACCGCTACCTCCCATGCCATGTGCCATATACTTGTCACTATGCATTCGCCTGCCATAGGGGAGAGCGAGATGAAGCCATCGAGATGGTTGTGGAGTATCTCAAGGCTCTGGAGGATTCTTTCGACAACCTCGTGGACGATCTTGTGGCTGCCCGCATGGACTTAGTTCGGGGCGGTCCTGCCTGCAGGAAGGAGCTTCTCCACATGGCACGCCTCTGACTTTCGTCTCGTCCTCGGCATCTTATGCACCGGCCATTTTGGCCACTGCTCGCCGTCTGCCTACCACTGAGGAGTTCGACCGTGTCATCGCTCCTACTCCAGTCAGAGCTGCACCGCCTGTCGCACCCGCACTACCGCCTGTCGCTCCCGCGCCATCCCCTCAGCGCAGTGTTACGCGCCTGGAGCCTGCTAGGGAGGAGGTGGAGGTTGAATCTCCTGCACCGCTGAGTCTTGCCCTCGGCAAGGGAAAGGACATCATCACCATCTCCGACTGAGAGCGCCGAGTAGCCGCGCGTTGTGTCTGCATGTATGAGGTGTTTCGTGTACTTAAGTTTGTAGTAGTTGTATGCGCTGCATCCCGGAGGAGCGTGCTAGTCTAAATAACATGTCAGGAATGTGCACGCACATCCTGAGTGTTGTATCGTATGTTTGCATTTCGCGTGTAAGATATGTGCTAAGCAGTTCTCCTCCGTGCGAAATCGTTTATGTTTCCTTGAAAAATCTTGAGGTCTTTTAAATTTTTGCCTTTGCAAGATTTTCCTTGTGCCACACAGTTCTTCTCATGAGTTTTGCTAAATAATACCCCAGAGTGGAAAATGTCTCGTCCGTGGACTCGTTCCATGCCCAATCAACCAGAAGAAGTTTATGGGACACAAACTAGCAACAACTTCACTCAGGGACAGTCTAGTCAACAGGACAGCGAAGCAGCCTTATCTCAAGTATGCCGCCTTTTCGAGCAAAGCCAACAGCAACACCAAGAGATGATGAATCACGTCATCAATATGGGAAACCACCGTGAGCCCTATCAACCACACTCCAGGTTGTCTGAATTACAGAAGACTCGCCCTTCAACGTTTGCTCACACCGATAGGCCACTTGAAGCTGATGATTGGCTTCGTGACGTCGAAAGGAAGCTGATTATTGCTCAGTGTTCAGATCATGAGAAGGTGCTTTATGCACCACACTACCTTACTGGAGCAACTGCAGCATGGTGGGAAAACTTCCTACACATGCATCCCAGTGAACACAACATCACCTGGGAAGAGTTTAAGGAAGGCTTTCGTGGGGCACACATCCCCAGGAGCATCATAAAAATCAAAAAGAGAGAATTTGATGACCTCAAGCAAAGAGGCATGTCAGTGACAGAATACAACGGTCAGTTTACCCAGCTATCTCGTTATGCCTACGACGAGCACATGACAGAGAACAAGAGGATGGAAAAAAATTTGGACGGCCTGGCGCCAGCATTAAGATGCCAACTGGTCGTGCACACTTTCCCGGATTTTAAAACTCTGGTTGACAAGGCCATTACCTTGGAGAATGAGCGCCGTAGTCTGGAGGATATCCGTAAGCGAAAGAGGGATAAGACGACACTTGCTCGCAACAACCGAAGCAAGACTGATGTTCAGAGGACTGAAGCAAGGAAATCCACGACTACTGATCTAAGGCCAACCAGACAGTTTCATTCCAGGGACAAGGACTTCACGTACCGTCCAGGGGTCACATGCTATGCTTGTGGTGAAGAAGGGCACTATGCTAAACAGTGCCCAAAACCAAGGAACTTGGCCCCCAAGCCGAACAATGGTGGGAATAATCCAGCCCCCAAGCGCAACAATTTCAATCCCAACAACAACCACAGGAAGGGTCACCTGAACCATGTGACCAGGGAAGAAGCGCAGAATGCCCCAGACATCGTGCTCGGTACGTTCCCTGTCAACACAGTACCTGCCACGGTTTTGTTTGATTCTCGAGCTTCCCATTCATTCGTTTCGAAGAATTTTGTTTTGCAACATGGTTTTCCGATACTTCCCTTGGAAAAATCTATGATCATCAAGTCCCCCGGAAATAAGAAGATCGCTCAGAGCTACTGCCAAGGAGTGATCATTGAGTTCGAAGGATTAAAGTTTCAAGCTAATCTCATCGTGTTGGAAGATAAAGGACTGGATGTCATCCTAGGGATGGACTGGTTGACCACCAACAAAGATATATTGACTGTTTCAATCGGACTGTGATTCTCACTCATCATCACGGCAAGACAATAAAGGTTACAGCTCAAGCAAGGCCACGGTCACGGCAACCAAAGCTGAACAAAGTGGACATTTCAGAACTAAGAAAAGTTCCAGTAGTGTGCGAGTTTCCAGACGTATTCCCTGAAGAACTACCAGGCATGCCACCAGACCGAGAGATAGAATTCAGCATCGAACTAGCACCTGGCACCGCTCCCGTCTATAAGAAACCTTATAGAATGGCACCCTCAGAATTGGTAGAGTTGAAGAAGCAGATAAAGGAATTATTGGACAAAGGATTTATTCGAGCCAGCTCCTCACCATGGGGTTCGCCAGTATTATTCGCCAAGAAAAAGGATGGGACACTGAGACTGTGTATAGACTATCGAGCTCTCAATATGGTCACCATCAAAAACAAATATCCGATGCCACGGATAAATGATTTGTTTGACCAGCTCGCACAAGCCAAGGTGTTCTCAAAAATTGATTTGAGATCCGGATATCATCAATTGAAAGTACGGACAGAAGATATCCCTAAGACAGCATTTACCTCCAGATACGGATTATATGAGTTCACAGTGATGCCTTTTGGACTAACGAACGCCCCCGCATATTTCGTCCACCTCATGAACAAAGTGTTTATGAAATTTATGGTCAAATTTGTTGTGGTGTTCATTGACGATATTCTGGTATACTCAAGGACACCAGAAGAGCATGCTGAGCATCTCAGAATTGTTTTGGGAGAATTAAGGAAACATCAATTGTACGCCAAATTTAGCAAGTGTGAATTTTGGCTAAGGCAAGTTGGTTTCCTAGGCCATATATTAACCCAAGAGGGCGTGGCCGTAGACCCCGAAAAGGTCAAAGCCATACTTGACTGGAAACCACCAGCCAACGTGACAGATGTGCGGAGTTTCCTTGGAATGGCCGGATATTACAAAAGGTTTATTGAAGGATTCTCCACTGTGGCAAAACCAATGACACAGTTGCTCAAGAAAGACAAGAAATTTGAATGGACGGAAGCATGCGAGAAAAGCTTCCAAGAACTCAAGAAGAAACTAACAACCACACCGGTCTTAACTGTGCTAGACATACACAAGAGTTTTGAAGTGTATTGTGACGCATCCCGGAAGGGCCTCGGATGTGTACTGATGCAAGATGGCAAAGTGGTCGCGTATGCTTCCAGGCAGCTACGGAAGCATGAGGAGAATTATCCAACTCATGACTTGGAGCTAGCAGCGGTCATCCATGCACTCAAGGAGTGGAGGCACTTTCTGTTGATAAGAGCCTTAAATATATTTTCACACAGCCAGAGCTAAATTTACGCCAACGACGCTGGTTGGAATTGGTCAAGGACTATGATGTCGGCATTCACTACCATCCAGGGAAAGCAAATGTAGTGGCAGATGCCCTTAGTCGGAACCCCAGCCCGGGCAATGACAGCCCACAAAACTTGAGGCCTGAGTTTCAGCAGGAGTTCGCTAGACTGAACATGGTGTTAGTCTCGGAGGGCACCGTATCAAATCTGGAGATACATCCCACCGTAATGGAACAAATTAAGAAGGCTCAGCAAAGGCATCCCAGCATCGAAGGAATAAAGAGAAAGATGAGCCTTGGCAAAGCTTCAGACTTCGTCACAGACAATGAAGGAATATTATGGTACGGGGACAGACTTTGCGTACCTAACATTGAGGAACTCAAGCAACAAATCCTAACTGAGAGCCACACCGCTCCATACTCGATCCACCCTAGAGGAACCAAAATGTACAAAGACATTCAGGAAAGATTTTGGTGGCACGGTATGAAAAGGGATATAGCAGCATTCATTGCTTGTTGCGATTCCTGTCAGCGCATTAAAGCCGAGCATCAAAAGCCAGCAGGGCTACTCCAGCCAAACAGGATACCTGAGTGGAAATGGGATGAAATTGGAATGGACTTCATCGTCGGACTACCTCGATCGCAACGCGGAAATGACGCCATATGGGTCATCACAGATAGGCTAACTAAGGTAGCACATTTCATTCCCGTGAAGACGACCTACTCCACACAAAGGCTGGCCAAGCTTTATCTCTCACGTATAGTTTGTTTGCATGGAGTCCCAAAGACTATAATATCCGACCGAGGCACTCAATTTGTCTCTAAATTTTGGGAGCACCTGTAACAAGCTCTGGGCACGCAACTAGCTTTCAGTACAGCGTGCCACCCTCAAACTGATGGACAAACGGAACGTGTGAACCAAATCCTAGAGGACATGCTGAGAGCCTGTGTGCTCACCTATGGATCCAGTTGGGAAGAAAGTTTGCCATATGCCGAGTTTGCTTACAACAACAGTTACCAAGCCAGCTTACAAATGGCACCATTTGAAGCATTGTACGGACGGAGGTGTCGTACCCCGCTAAATTGGTCAGAGACAGGTGACAGTCGTATCTTCGGCCCAGACATGCTCAAGGAGGCCGAGGAGAGAGTTAAACAGATCAGGGACAGACTCAAGACAGCGCAAAGCCGACAAAAGAGCTACTACGATCAAAAACATCGTGAGGTCAGCTTTGAACCCGGTGATTTCGTATACCTACGAGTGTCTCCTATGAGGGGCCTGCAACGGTTCAAAATTAAGGGGAAGCTAGCCCCGAGATTTATTGGACCATTCTGTATAGTTGCACGAAGAGGCACAGTGGCCTACAAACTAGACCTACCCAAGGAGCTGTCAGACGTCCATGACGTGTTCCACGTCTCACAATTGAGAAAATGTGTAAGTAACCCGGAGAAGCATGTATCTCACGAAGTCATTGATGTGCAACCAGACCTCACCTACAGAGAGCGGCCAGTAAAGATTTTGGAAGAGTCTGAAAGAAGGACCCGTCAGAAAACAACAAAAAATTTCAAAGTTCAGTGGAGCAACCACACCGAGGATGAAGCTACATGGGAAAGGGAAGATTTTCTCCAGGCAGAGTATCCATATCTATTTGAGGATCAACTGAAATCTCGAGGACGAGATTTTTCCTAAGGGGGTAGGTGTTGTGACACCCAAAATTTTATTTGGTTTTTTTCAAACTTTTACTTGATTTGAGGGAGGTGATTTAAATTTTTCTTCTAAAGAACTCTCCCTCTCAAAATATTTTCTTTTATGACTAGTGTTTTGTTTTGGATTCACCCAAGACTTGATTTTGGTCTTGGAGGTTTTCCCTTCTTATTTGGACTCAAAACCAAATGTTTTTCGCTTGGGAAAAATTTCTTTTGAAATTCCTTTAAATAGCCCTATGGCATTTTGGGTGATCTTCTCCCCTTTTCAAAAATCCCTCTTGCCATGACATAAGTGGAAACCACCTCTCAAAAGCCTTTCCTCATCTTTGGATCATGATATACTTCAAATCCAACAAGTTGAACCTCTCCATATAATTATTTCCATTTATTTCTTATCAAAAATCATTTCTGCCTTCTATTCTAGCTCTTGGAGATTTACAAAGGAACTACCCTTTCTGCTTTGACTTTTGTCCCCAAACCAATTTCCCTAGCTAGTCCTTTGAACCCTCAACCAAGATCCATGAAGATCCACTGGTCTTCAGTTCAAATATTTCAAATTATTCTTGCTGCAAGTTTGGACCAGATTTGCCAAATTTGATGAAATTCATTTGAATTCTTCTCCTAAAAATCTGAGAAAAATCAGGCAGCCTCTGGGTGCATTGAGAGGTCACCTCACCAAGTCCCAGCTCCAGGAAAAATTTTCTTCTTGCCAAATCATTTCATCGAACACCTGCTGGACACTGTTGCTAACATGTTCAGAAAATTCAGACAAAACAGTTTCAGTGCACTGTCGTTTTCTTCAGAACCTGTAGTCGATCTCTCCAGTGCCGCGGTGTCGCCGTGCGCCCTGCGCTTCCTCCTTGTCCTCTGCACCGCACGATCGCCTGGAGGCTTGCGGGCGTCGGCGACGAGCAGGAGGAGGTGCGCCGCCCCGTGAGCCACGGCAGGGGCGGCTTTGCGGCCGCCAGAGAGAGGCGCAGCGCAGACAGCGCCGTCCAGCGCCGCCCAAGCCACCGGAGGCCGCCGCGTGGCCATCCACTCCCCAGTGCGCGCTACCACCCTCGTCGTGAACTGCCAGGCGCGGAGCGCGCTCTCTGCCGCCGCCGTGCCCGTACGGCCACCCCGTCGAGGACCGGCGCCATTACGCCAAGCCCGACCAAGATTAGCGGGGGAACGACGCCGGACACCTCCCTGATGCTGCCTGGCCACTTAAGCTCCCTGCCAAGCCATTGCCTCGCCGTAATTGCTCGCCGGAGCGATCCCGTTCACGGCCACCCCCTCGAACCGCCTATAAATAGAGGCCCCAAGCTCCAACTCGAACCCACACCACCTCTGCACACCTCCAACACCACGCCTAGCCACTGGAAGAGCCCCGAGGGAGCCTTCTTCCCCAACTCCGGCCGCCGTGACCCGCCACGGGATCCAGCTCGATTCGCTCCCATGCGTGCACCTCTACCTCTCAGCTCTTGCCAGTAGCTTCCTTATGCATCCACTCTCTTGACCCGCGCTTCAATTCGGAGTTTGCAGCACCCCACCGGAGTTCTCCACCATCGCCCGAGCCGCCGTCCGCCGGAGAAAGTGTT
Source organism: Triticum aestivum (assembly GCF_018294505.1). Lineage (NCBI taxonomy): Eukaryota > Viridiplantae > Streptophyta > Magnoliopsida > Poales > Poaceae > Triticum > Triticum aestivum. Next base: position 539,318,634 of record NC_057799.1, read on the forward strand.
GCCGTCGACGTGGTGCTCTCCGACGGCCAAGTCCACCACCCACCGACGCGGAAGGACACGCTGATCCTCTTGGTACACTCCGATCTCCCTGCCTCGCCGTGGTTCAACGCCAGCGACCACGGCAGTCTTCGGGCGCCGGCGAGGTTTTCAAACCTGACATGTGGACCCCCCCTGTCAGCCTCTATTCTCTTTCCCCCTCGAACCATTTTCTGTTGGCACCTTCGGCCAAGTACATTTTCTCTTTGGGCTGGCGCGTTTCCCTCCGAACCGTTTTCTGTTTTCTCAGTTAAGTCCCTGGATCTTTTCTGTTTCATCACAGATTAGTCCCTGGACTAAAACCCTTATAACTTTTTAATAAAAGGTGATTTTTGAGTGATTCTTTTTCTGACAGTCTTATATTTTTGTCTAGTTTTTTATAGTATTTATTTGGAAAAAAATATGGAACAACTTTTATGCACGCGATGATTTTCACGTTAGTATATGTTTTCGCTATACCGTAGGTTCCGGAATAGGTGACGGAGCCGCGAACTTCGACGGGCTAGACTCCGACTTCTCCGAACCAGGCAAGCATGTTTGAACCTTTGATATGATAGGTGTTTTGCATGTTTGCTTGAATGCTTGTGCATGGCATATGAGCATCGGTGAGTATCTCGTTGCATGTAAGGCAACTACCCGTGTGTTCCGAAGTTACTGTGATCTCTGATGAGAGATGGCCTAGTCATGTGGTGACATGAAGGGCAGTAAGGTGGTACTGTTGTAGCATGCCAGCCTTACGACATCCCATAAACTCCGACGTTAACGTGGACGGAGTCACGTTATCGTTCTTCCCCTTTCGTGCTACCACATGTTTTCTGCCAGAATGCGGTTTAGTAAGTTGTTAACCTCTTTCGTGTACACACCAAATAGAGGGGCCGGGATGAGGGTTCCATGGCCCTGGATTAAAGCCAGTCATCCGGTCAGGGGGCATGGGTGTTTCCGGTTGGGACCGAGAGGGGGGCACCCCTTAGAGCGCGCGTATATAAATTTGATCCCATGCTACGCGAGGTTGTAGCCTCCTCGTCTCAAGGTTTTTCTTGAACGTTGCCGAGGGTGATTCCTGGCTTCGGAATGTTGAATGGGTGTGTACTGGTTAGATGTGTTTCTTCCAAAACACCGTAAACGGAACTAGTCCCCGTGACTACTGAAATCCGTTGGCTGTGGTTAAAGTACAAACTCTGCAGAGTCAAATCCTTCCGAGTCATCGTATCCATGGTCAAGGACCGTGACCAGTGTATCCATATCTACGTCAAATTCTTGTGGTATTTTCCCCGGTGAACAAACTTGAGTGGTAAACTTGGTTGAATGTTATTCCTGTGGATGGACTAACCCCTGTTGTTTATCTCATACATGATTATTCGCTTAATATGATTTAAATTCTTGAGCTACTGAGATATGAAATTTTGAAATATAAGCCCTTTATGTGATGTCGCTTAGACGTCCGACCGTGGCATGTTTGTCTTTTACTTTCAATATAAGCCCTTTATGTGATGTCGCCCAGACGTCCGACTGTGGCATGTTTGTCTTTTTACTTTCAATATAAGCCCTTTGTGTGATGTCGCTCAGACGTCCGACTGTGGCATGTTTGTCTTTTACTTTCAATATAAGCCCTTTATGTGGTGTCGCCTTGACGCCCGACTGCGGCATTGTTATTCTTGTATTTTCCTCTCGAGGAGTCATTCAGACACTCGTTTGGCCCTCAGTATTTACTTGGGATTTCGGGAGGACTACCGCCCAACTTCTCTTTTATTTCCCACGCATTATTATCCCAATGTCTGAGTGCACTTGTTAATCTGTTCATATGCATCATGTTTACATTTGTTATATCTTATGTCCGAACTGTCTTGCGAGTACTTTCATAGTACTCACCTGGCTTGTTGAGTTGGCCAGATGTTGACGAAGGCGATCTCATGGATGAAGAGTTTCATAGTGAGTCCGACGCCTAGAGGAATCCCAGTCAGTCCCGTGCGATACTGGATTTGGTCACTTGTATTATATACGCTTCCGCCACCCGCAATAAGTCTCCTCGAGCCTCACTCCGACGCTCGAAGAGCTGTTAGTTCTCAGGAGTCATATCACCCACTTCGATGTGATATATCCACCACCGCTTTTATCGTGAGTTAGTAGTTATGCCACCCTATCCGCCGTTATGTTTTATCGGCGCGCTTGTAATAAATTGTTGAGCAGTCTCCGCTCAACCTTGTATTATATTCAGTAATCCTGGTATTTTTCTTCTGTGACCAAGATATTGTCTACCAGTGAGAAGGAATTCTTCTTTACTGGTCCATAAAAGGGATCGGTCTCTCAATAAATATTTTTATTGGAAAACTGGTCGTGACAAGCTTGGTATCAGAGCCAGGCTGACATTAGGAAGCCACTAGGTGCGATCGCTAATCGGTTATTAGCGTCTTTTAGTGCTTTTTTCAGCATTTTGCAAATGTAGCTATTTTCTGTTGGTCATCATAAATTTATGACATGACTACTCAGAATTTTTGCCTACTTTTGTAGATGGCTGGCAGCAACTGCGAGACTCAGGTGTTCACTAATGTTCCCGAGGGGTTTGTCAAACTCCTCGTCTCCATCACCAAGCTCGCGATCGGGCCAGCGACTCGTCCGGAGTTCACGATTTAGCAGCACAAGCTCAGCGACGACGTGTCTATGCACCAGGCCGTGGTGCAATTCAAGGGAGGACGTTCTGCGTCTCCCCACTTCCGTTTTGTGGGAAGGGCCATGCCTACAGAGAGGCATGCCATGCAGATGGCTGCCCGTGAGGCGATAGCTCGCCTTCGGGACATTCTTCCTATGACGAAGACTCGTCGCTACCGCTACCTCCCATGCCATGTGCCATATACTTGTCACTATGCATTCGCCTGCCATAGGGGAGAGCGAGATGAAGCCATTGAGATGGTTGTGGTGTATCTCAAGGCTCTGGAGGAGTCTTTCGACAACCTCGTGGACGATCTTGTGGCTGCCCGCATGGACTTAGTTCGGGGCGGTCCTGCCTGTAGGAAGGAGCTTCTCCACATGGCACCGCCTCTGACTTTCGTCTCGTCCTCGGCATCTTATGCACCGGCCATTTTGGCCACTGCTCGCCGTCTACCTACCACTTAGGAGTTCGACCGTGTCATCGCTCCTACTCCAGTCAGAGCTGCACCGCCTGCCGCACCCGCACTGCCGCCTGTCGCTCCCGCGCCATCCCCTCAGCGCAGTGTTACGCGCCTGGAGCCTGCTAGGGAGGAGGTGGAGGTTGAATCTCCTGCACCGCTGAGTCTTGCCCTCGGCAAGGGAAAGGACATCGTCACCATCTCCGACTGAGAGCGCCGAGTAGCCGCGCGTTGTGTCTGCATGTATGAGGTGTTTCGTGTACTTAAGTTTTCAGACGATGAGTCCGATATAACCTTGCGCCAGAGACCTTTCCTGGTCCCTGTGGCCTTCTTCTTGGCCTTCTTCTCCGGCGCCTCATAAGGCGCTAGAACCAGCATCTCCGTTAGGAGAGCATCTGCTGGATCTTCGGGCAGGGGGGCTAGACAATCGATCTGCTCCACTGTCGCTACCCAGTCCTGTTAAATGGCGTGGAGGCTTAGATCCCACGCATGATTATACGGGGGAAAGAAACATCTTATGAGATATAAAAGACTTACCGGATTGGCAGGGCGCTTTGCGCTGAGTCCGCGATCCTCGGTAAGGGGAGGAGGTACCTCGGCGCCCTTGAACAGCACCTTCCAGACGTCCTTGTGCGTTGTGTCGAAAAGCTCTCGCAGCATCTGGTGCTCGGCCGGGTCAAACTCCCACATATTGAATGCCCGTCTTTGGCACGGGAGGATTCGGCGGAAGAGCATGACCTGGACCACGTTGACAAGCTTGATTTTCTTGCTTATCATATTCTTGACACATTTTTGAAGTCCGGTCAGCTCCACAACCCCAGGATAGGCCCTTCTCTTTCCAGGAGGTGAGCCGCATGGGGATGCCGGATCGGAATTCGGGGGTCGCCACCCAGTTTGTGTCGCGTGGCTCGGTGATGTAGAACCACCCCGATTGCCACCCCTTCACGGTCTCCACATAGGAGCCTTCGAGCCAGGTGACGTTGGGCATTCTTCCCACCATGGCGCCTCCGCACTCTGCCTACTGTCCGACCACCACCTTTGGTTTCACATTGAAGGTCTTTAGCCATAGGCCGAAGTGGGGCTTGATGCGAAGGAAGGCCTCGCACACGATGATAAACGCCAAGATGTTGAGGATGAAATTGGGGGCCAGATCATGGAAATCTAGCCCATAGTAAAACATGAGCCCGCGGACGAATGGGTGGAGGGAAAATCCCAGTCCGCGGACGAAGTGGGTAAGGAATACGACGCTCTCGTGAGGTTCTGGAGTAGGGACAATATGCCCCGCGTCTGGGAACCGGTGCGTGATATCTGCGGCTAGGTATCCGGCTTCCCAGAGCTTCGTAATGTCCCCCTCCATAACGGAGGAGACCATCCACTTGCCTCCCGCTCCGGACATGTTTGGAGTGGTTTTGCAGAGAAAATGCAAACTTGGGCGCTAGAGCTTGAGTGCGCGAGAATGGATAGGCAGGGAAGAAGAAGGCGTGGGTGAAAAAGAGAAGTCCTTGTCCCTTTATAAGGGCGGAGGAAACTGTGTGCCTCCTCACCTGCCTGGTAAACTCACTTATTCCCCAAGCGCCGTGATTAATGGCACGGTTGGGTTACCCACACCCGTATTGATGAGAATCCCGTGATAAGGGGACACGATCTCTACTTCGAGAAGACGTGCGAAGAAAACCGCCTCGCAATATGTGCAGTAGCTGGTTGAGAAAAACGGTTCGAATAATGACCGGACCACGGCGTGATGTCACGTTGTCAGCAGATTAGATTTGTGGAAATATTATACTCTCTACGGTGGTATGTGGAATTTGTTTTGCAGAGCCGGACATGATCCTTGTGTTCAAAATCCTCTATGGAGTATTCGGAGGAAGAACCCGCCTTGCAATGCCAAAGACAATCTGCGCGCCGGACTCATCGTCATTGAACCCTGGTTCAGGGGCTACTGAGGGACTCCTAGATTAGGTGGTCCTCGGACTGCCGGACTATATACTTTGGCCGCACTGTTGGACTATGAAGATACAAGATTGATGACTTTGTCCCGTGTCCGGATGGGACTCTCCTTTGCGTGGAAGGAAAGCTTGGCAATTCGGATATGTAGATCTCCTCCCTTGTAACCGACTCTGTGTAACCCTAGCCCCCTCCAGTGTCTATATAAACCGGAGGGTTTAGTCCGTAGGACAAGAACAATCATAATCATAGGCTAGCTTCTAGGGTTTAGCCTCTACGATCTCGTGGTAGATCAACTCTTGTAATACTCATATCATCAAGATCAATCAAGTAGGAAGTAGGGTATTACCTCCATCGAGAGGGCCCGAACCTGGGTAAACATTGTGTCCCCCGCCTCCTGTTACCATCCGCCTTAGACACACAGTTTGGGACCCCCTACCCGAGATCCGCCGGTTTTGACACCGACAGTGGGGGGTGCACAACCAATCGGTGGTTTGGAGGGTAGGGACAAATATAATCTAAACAACCCTAAACAGAGCTTCACAATTTTATCTAAGGTCGAGGGGGTGACCCCCGACTATCATAGCTCCGCCTAATTAAACACAACATTTGCATGTACTGTAGTACTAGACTTAATATTCATGTTACAATTTCATGTTCGCTTTAAATATTGAATTGAGGACCATGCATGTCTTACATTTTACTCCCTTCGTTCCTAAATATTAGTCTTTTTAGAAATTTCAAGTGGACTGGCACATACAGATGTATATAGACATATTTTAGAGTGTAGATTCACTCATTTTGCTCCATATGTAGTCTCTTGTTGAAATCTCCAAAAGACTAATATTTAGGAACATAATGAGTATTTTTGATTTGTGTCATACATGCATGGTTTGGAAAAATAGATGCACTATACTTATTGGATTGTTGTTGTGTTTGTGTGTGGGTGTCTCTGTGTGTGTGTGTGGTCATATGCTTGATACATACAAAGTTTTCTCACCTCCTTATTGTTCATCTTTTAAATTTGAATTTGCATTGAAAAACTTAGCAGGGATACCATGAAATGTGAAATCCACGTTGAGATCACTATATCACAAACTCACTCTAATTCAACAACTCGTCATAAATCAATTACCACGTTGAGATTAGTATTTGCAATGAAAATACGGACATTGTAATACACATAGATTCGTTTGGCAATTTAAAAGGTTCCTTTTGTATTCTCGAACGGTAGGACCCAACGGCGTACCAGCCAGACCTTGGCTCGTGTTGATCCTAAAAAAATAAAAAATAAAAAAACCGGGCTCGTGTCCTTCTAGTTGCGTGCGTGGTACGCACATTAGGCAACCATAACCAGTCGAGCCTCCGCGTTGCGAGTCGAAATATCTGGCGGCCAAAATTCCAGTCCTAGGAAATTCCCTCATGTCCCCGGTCCATAATGACTACTGATGAACAACGGAGGGATGCTTTAGTAACTAGACAATGTTACCTACCGTGCCGAGCACGGTTCAATTCCCTCAGTCGCCGCTAGCCAAGGTCACCCGTCAACTGCATTGCCTAGTACTACTACTAGTACTACACCAGGATGAGCACAGAATTGAGCCCATTTGTTCGTGCCTAGTACTTGAGTTAATATATCAGGCAATGCACTGGTACGGAGGGATTATCCTTTTGCTCTGCATATATAACTTTTCTGAAGTCTAACTAAGCAAAATGTTTGACCAAATCCTTTCTTAAGAAATACAACAGGACAGATGTATGGCTTGAAAATTTATTGCATGATGTAGGTTATGATATTGTTTCGAATCCTGGATCTTAAATTTTAGAAAATCCAAAAGTGACCATAAATTCTTGAAACTGAGCATGGTCACGTGATATGGCACAAATATTACTTCGTAATTTTTTTCTTCAATTTGAGACAATCTGCTTATGACAAGTTGCACAAATGAAGAGCCAAGGTATTTTGGAACAAAGACCTGTCACGTTAAGGCGAACGCTTTCATTATTGAAACCGTGGGCATTTACGTGCCGCCACGAGTCCCGCTTCTCATTAGCAGGTGCCGTCCGAGCAAGCGTGTGAGTCGACGGGAGGCGTGCGAGCAGACCGCTACGCCGGCTGACAGGGAGGCGTGCGAGCAGACCACTGTGCTGGCTCACCGGGAGGCGAGCCCTGTGACCAGGCTCCGCCGCCCACCTTCGTCCCAACTGCTCCCACTTTTAATGTCACCGGCGCCGCAGTTTAAAATCAACCCTGCACTACCCGGTATCGCTACAATCTTCTCTCTTGGTCTCCGATTCTCCTGTCGTCTACCCTCAACCAGCCTGACCTAAACGTACGCCATGCTGCATCACGATGGTCTGCCCTTAGTCTTCCAGTTTCCTGAGGAAGAAACCTAGCCAGAGTCTCAAGAACATAAGGCGCTTTGGGACGAGCTTGAACTGGCCTTGAGGGAAGACACCGTGCCTGTCAACGCTCCCGTTCTGGCTCCCGTCGCCCCGACTGCGCCAGCGCCCATCCCCGTGGCATTGATGGGCTAGGAGCCACACATTGTCTCTGAGCTTGATGCCACAGGGTTCCACGAGGTCCCCGCCGACTTTCACGCGCCCGTGCACCTGCCAGCACATGCGCCTGCGCGTGCACTGACGCGCACGCCCGTGCCGGTGCCCGTGCACCTGCCAGCGCATGCGCCTGCGCGTGTACTGACGTGCGCGCCCGTGCCGTGCCCGTGCACACGAATGTCTCCGCCGCGCCGTTGACAGCGCCTGTCCCTGCGCGGGTGCCAGTGCCCCCCTCAGCGGCATGGATGGCCGCCGTCTGACCGCTTCCTTGCACCAACGCAAGTCGCCTCCTCCCGCCAGTTGATTCGCTCCGAAGTCCAGAACATTTTGACCTTCCTTGAAGCTAGGCCTACATCCAGGAGTACGCCAACAACGGCGCAAGGCGCCGCCGCCGCCGTCGGTCAGTGGCCCGACGACACACAGAGCACGGTAGAGGAGCCGCTTCCCACCGAAAGACGCCCCCGCCGCCGCGTAATCTAAATTTGCCATGAAAAATGTTCGGATTGCCATGCTTAAAATCCGAACATTTATCATTTCCGTTTATTTTAGATCGATCGTCGTATAATTTAAAGTTGGAGTCAGACTGAACGAAATCTATGGTTTGATCGATTGAATGTTCTGCTAGAGCCGTATCAAATTAAATATAAAACATCATCAAGCCACATGTATTCCTTGTCATCCAACGACCTAGACTGCTTCAATGTCGAGCGATCAACCCGTTTAGCGTGCAGTTAATTTCATGCCAAAAATAGTGTTAATCACAGAATAACACGCAAATAATATCCTACTTAATATCCGCATGCACTTAATATACTTCCAAATTAAAGTGCATTGCACGTACACACTGACTAGTGCTGCTAGCACGTGAAACTGGTGCCGTAAGTTATGAATGCGTCCAGATATGGTCAACGGCAACATCGCCCGTGAGTTCTTCATGTTTGCCCGTGCGTCTAAACGCAGAAGGGGAGGAGAGAGAGCACACATGGAACCCACCAGTAAGTGAAGGCGAATAGTACTAAAAATAATATTACATTTTATCAATTAAATAGGTTGTGGTAATATAAAAACATTATGTGAACAAAGGGAGGTACAACAAACATTGATGTTCTACGTATGTTGCCTATTGACGTGCGGCTTGAAGGCCCTGGTCCATTGTTCGATCCTCGTCCTTTATTTTTTAATTTGTATATGGGTCCAAATTTGTTTCATGACATGTGGGCCCCTCGGTATGTAGTTTGTAGCACTTTAATTCATGGGTCCAAATTTGTTCCATTCCAAGTGGACTATCGGTGTGTAGTTTTGTAGCTTATTTATAATAATTAAAGAGAACAACAGAGTTTTTTGCAATAATACCATGGTGCGACGTTGAAGGCGAGAAAGGACGTGCGAGAGAGCGATGACCGAGCCAGAGGGAAATCAACTAGGGGAGTTGTGGGGGTTGCAACGGTGTTTCGAGTAGTTGTGGGCCGAATGCTATGAAAATATAATCTAAACTGATCGGAATAAATTCCTACACAAATTAATCCAAGGTTGCAGTGCCCCTCGCAATGTAAATAGCTCTGGCTTTGCGAGGGATGGAGAGGTAGCTTCAACGTGTGGAAGATACGGCGTGAGAAAGCAAGGTCAATCGAGAGACGTATAGATAGAGAGACAAAGTGAGTGTGGTCCGACATTCATTGAACAAATATATATGCTCTGGAGAGATATTGTCCGATTGAGCTTTTGGCAAGGGTGAGGGCTGTAATATAGAGCTTGAGAGATGATCCAATCACAGACGTGTAGATATATTTTGTGCGTGGGAGGAAGCAAGGTCAATCGATCACATAGGGTCGTCGCGCGATCGAAAGAGTGAGACGGGTTGGAGAGAGTGACCTAGATAGACAATGTGCGTGAGAGAGTATACAATGTGAATAAGTCGAATTGGGCTCAAACATGGTGGTATATCGTTTTTTTCCGAGAAAGAGCGAGGTCAATCGAGACATACAAAGAGAGAGAGAGAGAGAGAGATTGAGAGAGAGAGAGAGCGTGGCCCGCCATGAGGTCGAAAGAGTGGGGGCGGCTTCGATGGACTGCCATAGATAGACAATCTGCGTGAGAGAGTGTAGAGTGTGTCGATCGAGGCCCGAACAGGGAGATATATCATTTGTGTGTGAAAGAAAATGAGGTTAAATGAGACTTAGATAAAGAGAGCGAGATTGAGCGAGTGTGGCCCGCCGTGCGGAAGAAAGAGTGAGACAGTCCCGAGGGAGTGACCTAGATAGACAACGTGCGTGCGTGCGCATGAGAGGTTGGGGGCTAGATAGGCAATGCATGTATTTAGCGCGAGAGGGTGAGAGGGAGAGGGAGAGATAGAGCTTGACATGGGGTGCAATGGCGGGTGTGTGAGGTAAATACATTTCGTAACAGAGTGGAAAAGGGGGGTTGTGTAGTTGAGAGAGTTAGAGATCGAAACATGGAGAGAAAGAATGGATGTGTGTTGGAAACTGATAGCTTCCTAAGGTGGTTAGGAGAGGAAG